>NC_142178.1:40642500-40717500 GCF_026936395.1 Plectropomus leopardus | reverse complement strand
GTGTTCAGGTTTGAGAGGTTTAACCCTTTCAAACCTGAACTGTTAGGCCTGATTTCTTTTAATAAAAAAAAATCACAGGAAGATGCAGTAAACAACAAAAGAATAACTGAGCCAAAATCAGCAACAAACATGGGCGAGAAAATTACCAAAAAACTATATAAAAAAACAAAAGAAAAAAAGTTAAAAAACAAATCAAATAAAGGAGATGACCTGGAAAACATTTAAAAATTATTATAATTCTGTAAAATAATTTTAAAATATGTAATTATGATTATAGGCGGTTTTAGGTTTTTCATGTTTTTAAAAATAATTTTGTGGAACATTTCTCATGAAGTCGTTTTTTCTCTGCGTGTCTGAAAGAAATCGGTCCGCTCAGTGATTCAGCGTGTGTGACCTTTGACCTCCGTCAGGTATCCCGTGCTGTTCTTCAGAGTGCAGAGCGTCTGTCCGTCTGCAGGGACGCAAGAAGAAGAAGGAGGAGGCGGAGCTTACCTGGCTGACAGACGGCACACCTCTCTCTACATGGTAACCTTTGCCCTCTGACCTTTGACCTGTGTCTGTGTGTGTCTCTGACAGCTGTGTGTGTGTGTGTGTGTGTGTGTGTGTGTGTGTGTGTCCGTCCTCAGGGAGCGTCCACCAGCAGCTCTGTCCCCTGTCTCAGTGTGGACGGAGCGTCTCCTGCTGGTGTCTTTCAGACCGTGGAGCTGCTCAGCAGCATCATCCTGCCTCACCTGCAGCACAGGTAACTCTCAGACTGAGGCGTGCTGGGACGTGTGGTCATGTGACACGTGTGGTCATGTGATGTGTGATGTCACTGCCGTGTGTGTTTGCAGCAGCTCGCTGTCCGGCTGCACCGTCCTCCTCCACGGCCGCGCAGGAAGCGGCAAAGTGACGGCGGTCAGAGCGGCGACCCGACGACTCAACCTGCACCTGCTCAAGGTACGACCGCCACGTCGTCTTCTTCGTCTTCGCCCTTTTCATCTTCTTTATCCAAAAAAAAAAAACGGTTTTTAAAATCGTGTCATAAAAAATCACAACACGTACGAAAATCCATTTTTTCATGTTTTGTTTTCTTGCAAAAGTAAAAAAATTTAAATATAATTTTTTTATAAAATGAGAAGAAACTTTAAAACCCTGAGAGAGAGAGCACTGTGACATCACTTCCTGTTGTTACCCGTGTGCGGGTGGACTGTGTGACATCACTTCCTGTTGTTACCTGTGTGCAGGTGGACTGTGTGACATCACTTCCTGTTGTTACCTGTGTGCAGGTGGACTGTGTGTGTGTGTGTGCTGACACGCCTGCAGCCTCGGAGGTGAAGCTGAGCGCGGCGTTCCAGCGGGCCGCCGCCCTGCAGCCCTGCGTCCTGCTGCTCAGGAACCTGCAGCTCCTGCTCGCCGCTGGAGGAGGCGCGGAGGAGGACGGCCGAGTCCAGGCGGCGCTCTGCCAGCTGCTCCACAGCGCCCCCCGCAGGTCAGTGACCTCCAGCCATCACACCGCCACAGGAGACGGAAACGCCGTGTTTCCACCTGATGAGGTCATTGTGACCATATTTGGCATACGGAGGAAATACATGCTATGAATTCAGTTTTTAATATTTTCTTAATTGAAACACACAATGGCATCATGACAAAAGCCTGGCATTTTTAGGGTTAAAATTCTGAATATTAATGAGTATTTGATATTTACGATCAGGACTGAAAGTATAAAAACATACTCATGTATAATATTTTTCAAAGCTTTATTATGAAAAGTGCATTTTGTGCACGGAGCGATATGATGCCTTTAATATTAACGCGCCCTAAAGGGTTAATAATCACGTTGTTGCCGTCACGAACTCCGTCTGAAGTCAGTGCAAATTTCATGGGTATTTTTAACCCTTTGAAGCCTAATGCGACAACACTTTTTTTTGTGCCTTTCACATGTCTTTAACCCTTTGAGCTCTGGGCAAATTAGTGCTTTTACAGTGAAAATCGTGGTAAGAAAATGTTCCACAAATTCCCAAAAAGTTTACTTGATTTAAAAGTTTTTTTTGAAAAGGAAATAAAAAAACAACATAAAATATATTTAAAATGGTCATAATTATATATTTTAAATTCTGTAAAAGAATTATTCTCATTTAATTTTAATTTTATTTAACTTTTAGGTAATTTTCTGTAGCGGTAAACAAATTTCGGATGAGGTTTAGAAACCTCTTCAGTGTGCTCATGCCTCAAAGGGTTAATGAGGTTGAACGTCTGTCCTTCAGTGTGGCGGTGGTGGCGACGGTCTGCAGGCCTCGGCAGCTGTCCGCAGGCATCGTGGCGGCGTTCGTCCACCAGGTGGCGCTGGAGAGTCCCACGGAGGAGCAGCGGCGCTCCATGCTGGTCAGCCTGAGCCGAGACCTCCAGCTGGGGAGGGACGTCAACCTGGAGAGACTCTCCAAACTCACCGCGGTACGGCACCGTCACCAGTCAGGACCAGGACCAGTACAGACCAGCACAGACCAGTACAGGCCAATACAGACCAGTACACACCAGTACAGACCAGTACTGACCAGAGCAGGCCAGTACAGGCCAGTACAGGCCAGTACAGTAGACCAGAGCAGGCCAGTACAGGCCAGTACAGGCCAGTACAGACCAGCACAGACCAGTACAGGCCAGTACAGACTGTGATAAACACAAAGGAAGATCAAAAACATACAGAAGCTTTAAAACTGTGAAATGAAAAAATAGAATATAAAGAACACAACGTGTATGAAGTAGAAAAAAAAAAAACGAAATGTTTTCTTCCAAAAATTGTAAAAAACAATGATTTCTCCTCCTCCTCCTGCTGCTCCCTCTCCTGCTCCTCCTCCTCCTCCTCCTGCTCCTCCTCAGGGCCTGGTTTTGGGGGACCTGAGGGCTCTGCTGGTGGAGGCGGGTCGAGCTGCCTGCAGGAGGCTGATTCAGAGCTGGTGAGGCTGAAGCTGAAAATCAAATGTGGCTGAATTCTGCCGAACAGCTGTTTCTGTTTCTGTTCTGCGTCTGCGTTTGTTCGGTTCGGCACGATTCAAACGCTGATTGAAAACCTGGAAAAGTCATGGAATGTACAAAAGGCAATTTTCTAGGCCTCGTGAAATTTTGGAAAACTAATTTTACGAATTAGTCTGACAGAGCTGTACGTGGATAAGGATTGTCGTAAATTTGAAAATCCAAAGATAATTTCTATTTTTACAGTTTCTGACTGAAATTGTGTCATTTTGGTAATTTTTAATGAAAAAATCTAACTTTCTAACTTTCTAACTTTCTTCATGAAAAATTGTCAACAATTTTAAAGATAAAAAATTGCTATTTTTTTCTATACAAATGACAATAAAAAAAGATAAACAGATAACCATTTTTTCCTTTAGAACTCACCAAAAATGTTCATCTTATATAAATATCACCCAAACAGAAAAGCCAAATTTTAAGAAAGAAGGCATCGTTCTTAACAAACAATAAATCAGTAAAACAAATATGAAACACAGCCATGAAATGTTGTTTGTCCTAAAGCCTAAAAAATGATTTGTCATGCCCCCCCCTTTCTGACCCCCCCCCATAAATAACAAACAGTCCCTCGGCTGTATTTAAATATTCACTTCTTATCCTGCTCTGATCGCATTGTTTTTTGAATATTACGTATATGATGAGTTGTTTGGTCTCGAACATTTGAGTCCTGCAGATGAATCCGTCCAAATGTCAGTGAACCTGATCAGAGCACAAACTGGTTTTAGAAATGTGGATTTTACAGACGGTGAGAACTGATTTATCTCCTCACGTTCTGACCAGCGTTTTAATATCTGTGCGTGCAGCGGCGGCCGGCGGCAGGAGGACCTGTGCTCCAGCGGCGTGACCATCCTGAACCAGGACTTCAGCTCCGCCCTGGAGGCCCTGCAGGACGCCCAGTCCACGGCCATCGGAGCCCCCAAGGTGATGAAGCCTCTAAAACTGCTGAGACTGTCTGTGGGCTCGTTGTGCAGATCTTCTGCCCTCTAGTGACCCAAACATGTACTTACTGCATCATTAACCCTTTAGTGTCTGTTTGTCTCATTTTAGTCTCTTTTCTTCTTCCTGTTGTGATAACTGTGTGTGTGTTGATGCATGTGTCCTAAATGTAGTCCAGATTGTGTATTTGAGTGTAATCAGTGAATTTGCAGCTCAGCTCCTACAATAAGTCTAAAATACACTGTGGAAACTAAATAGTTACATTCAGACTGTTCAGGTCCAAAAATGCTCCATTGAAACCCATTCAAACTGACATTTTTGATCCCACAGCCATCAGAGCAGAAAAACAGGACTTGTATTATTTCTGGGTGTCATTCTGGGCTTTTGACTCTGAATTTGTCATTTTGACTATTTTCCACCTGATGAGGTCATTTTGACCATATTTGGCATATGGAGGAAATACATGCTATTTCCACTAGGTGACCTGTCACAGTCAATGTAGCTGCTGATCACTGACATATCCCAGACTGTCAGCAGCTACACTCACACACTGACATATCCCAGACTGTCAGCAGCTACACTCACACACTGACATATCCCAGACTGTCAGCAGCTACACTCACACACTGACATATCCCAGACTGTCAGCAGCTACACTCACACACTGACATATCCCAGACTGTCAGCAGCTACACTCACACTGAGGAGGAGGACACTGACAATAATTCTTTTTTTTAAACTAAAAACATAGTGGCATCATGACAAAAACCTGCCATTTAAAGGGTTAAAATGCAGAAAATGTATGAATATTTGATATTTATCATTAGGGCTGATGTTGGTTAAAATAACCTCAATGAAAGGAGAAAATCTTATTAATGTGTGATATTTTTTGATCTTGATTTTGAAAAGCACATTCTGTGTGCAGGGCGATACGTGTGTGTGATATTCGAGCAGGCCCTAAAGGGTTAAATCCTGCTGAGTCCGTCAGTCAGAAGTTTTCGGGTGTCGTCTGCCTCTCTGACCGGCTGAATTGTGTGTGAGCAGATCCCTGATGTGCGCTGGGAGGACGTCGGCGGTCTGCAGCAGGTGAAGAAAGAGATCCTGGACACGGTTCAGCTTCCTCTGCAGAGACCCGAGCTCCTGGCTCTGGGTCTGAACCGCACCGGAGTCCTGCTGTACGGACCGCCAGGGACCGGCAAGACCCTGCTGGCCAAGGCCGTCGCTACAGAGTGCTCCATGACCTTCCTCAGGTATGAACACCTTCACCTTCATCAGGTAGAAACACAAGATATTTAATGTTTCAACTTTAAACTTTCTTGTTTTTTTGTAAATATTGACTCATTTTGAGCTTCATGGCTGCAACTCTTCATCATAAAGTTTGAACAGGAGCGCCAAAAACAAAACATTTCACAGGCGAGCACGTGAGCAGGTGAGAGATTGGCCCTTTGAAACCTGAGCATCGAGGTTTATTTCTTTCGAAACACGCTGTCGACTGATCAGGTTGAAGTTTACCTTCAGGCCACCACACGAGCCTGAAGTCCACGCGTCCGTCTCTTCGCTCGTCTGTCGGACGTTATTTCTTCAGCTTCCTGCTCCGGTTTGCTGCTGGCAGGTTGCGAGACGTCTTTGAGCGCTCGGTGGTTCGGGATGTACCGCACCTTCAGCGGAGCCTTTACTTACGATTTCAGCAAGAAAGTTGACGAACTCTTCGTGAAGACTCTTCAGCAGTTTCGTTCTCAGACCGTGAATCCGTTGGCATGGCGACGCTTTCTTTTTTTAAGTTTAATCTTACAGTCTTGATCTTGCAGCTGAACACGATTTTCCAGTTTCCACAAACTACTTTTCCTCTCTTGACGTTTCAAAGTAGGAACGGCTGCTCTCGTCGTCTGAACCTCTAAAGGGTTCGTACGGAGTTCGGAGCTCCTTCATGTGTGCGGCTCTTTGTCCGCTGAGGACTTAACGCTGCTCTCTTTGGCTCCTCGGGACTTTTAGATGACGTCTTCTGCGTGCTGATGTCGTTTCTTTCCCGGACCGTGAGTGTCAGAGGTCATTTGGCTTTTTATCGGCGTCTTCAGGCTGAAGAGAGGAAAAATAAGCAGATGAGGTCAGAGGTCGTTCAGAGCCGCACAACCGTCCAGAACAGAGTTCATCAACCATCCACACAGCTGGGGGCCCAAACTCTGACCCCCAAATCACATCAGCCTCTGACGGGGCCCCTGCTGCTAATTATCTTTTTAATTAAATGTACATTTTAATGGTGAATATCAATTATCAGACAAACAGCTTCTTAATATAATTTCCTTATTTTAATCATATTAATAACAATAAATCATTTTAATAATAATCAGTCTTTGTCTGTTCTAAACATTCGTGGTCATTTTATTCAACAGTAGTATTAACAGTAAATGTGTTTTTATTTATTGATATATTTGTACTTAAGTTTAGTTTTATTTATCTAGTTCCTTATTTACTTTTTGTTTAGCTGTATTTGTCGATTTTCTTTTTTTTTTTTTTTTTAGCAATTTTGCTTTAGACATAATTACAGATTTATTGAGATATTTTGTTTAGTTTTATTTATTTATCAATTTAAGAATTTTATTTATTTAGACTGTTTGTTTAGCTTTAATTATTTATTCTAGTCTTTGAATGTAGAGTTATTAATTTATTTATAACTCTACATTCAAGACTAAAATAAATAACTCTACATTCAAATTCTATATGTTTAAGTTATGATTTATAGTTTTAGGTAAGTTTTATTTATTTACTTGTCATGTATACTTTTTCACAGTACTTTTTATTTGTGTCACTCATTTTTTTTGTCAGTTTCATATCTGTTTCTTTTGTCTTTTATTGTGAAGTCCTTTGTGGCAGCAGATCGATTTCTTTCATATTTCTTCTCCTTTTTGTCCTTTTTCTTCATCACATTCAGTGTCTTCTGTTATGAATGTTCTGTCATTTCCGTCTTAATATTCAGCACTAATATAATTGTTTTTTAGAGTTTTTTTCTCTTTTGTTATTCAGTTGTTAATTTAAAAATTAAAATATTTTTTCTTTTCAATATTCCCCCGTTTTCCCTCAAAGTTTAGTGCATGTACTCAGTTTTTCCAACATGTTATGTACTGTTGGACTGACTGAAGCAGTGAATTTCATCAACAGCTGCAGCCCAGATGTCCCTCTGAAGGGGGTTTGTCTGTGTCCTCCTCTGCGTTTGATCTTCCTGTTCGATTCTTACCTCGGTTCGATCTTTCCATCCAGCACCTGTAAAAGCGAGCCCTCCTCCTGATGTCCGGGGTTTTACCAGAGTAAAAAAAAGAACAATCAACTTTAATTTAAAAACTCTTTGGTGATGTCCTGTCAGAGTGGACAGAGAAGTGGACAGTCCCAAAAAACCTGAACGGTGCAGGCAGTCGTTCTGCCGCCGAGAGCCCGGCTCTGTTCCACGTTAACTCTCATTGTGAACTTCTCAACTCGATTTCACCCAAACTTCTTTTCCTCTCTTGACCTTTCGTCCTTTTCTCTGGAGGTCATTTCATTAAAGTCGTGGTTATATCTTTTGCTATGACGACGGCGGCGCGCGCAGATGCAGCAGCCGGTGGCGGTTCAGCGTCGGTGACTGAGGTCTTTGATCGCCTCTGTCCAAAATTTCACACGCTCTCTCTCTCCGTCCGTGTCTGAGTTTATGTGCAACTTTCTGGAAACATATTTTTTCCCTCTCTAAATGTTTTTGTCAGTTTTTTTTTTTTTTTAAAGGAAGATGTGGGTTTCTTTTATCTTGATTTTTCTTTTTGTGATTTTTTTTGGCAGTTTCTGTTTTTTGTTCAAACTTTGGCAATTTCTTATAAATAAACATTTTTGCTTATTGTTTTTTTTTCTTTAAATGTGTGTGTGTGTGTTTTTTTTGGGTTTTTTTTCAGTATAAAAGGTCCGGAGCTCATCAACATGTACGTGGGTCAGAGCGAAGAGAACATCAGAGAAGGTTCGTTATCATCGTTATCGTTATACCTGAAACATCAGTTTGCATAAATGCAGCTCGTTCTCACACCTGGATAACTGTGTGTGTGTGTGTGTGTGTGTGTGTGTGTGTGTGTGTGTGTGTTCAGTGTTCTGCAGAGCGCGATCAGCAGCTCCGTGTGTCGTCTTCTTTGATGAGCTGGACTCTCTGGCGCCCAGCAGGGGGCGCAGTGGAGACTCTGGAGGTGTGATGGACAGGTGAGCGTTTACCTGCCGAATCAACAAAGTCTGGTGTGTTTTTATACACTTTGCTACGTCATTTCTCTTCTTTTGTCACACTTTTTCAGTTCAGTTATCGATGTTTTAAGTTATTTACACTTTGTCATTGGTGCTTTTATTCATTTAGAAATTAATTATTGTTTTTACATACAGATAGATAGATATATGTCTGTGTGTGTATGTTTAATTTTATTAGGTTTTTTGTTTTGTTTTATTCTTTGATATATTTGTACTTTAGTATTATTTATTTTATTTTATTTTCTATTCATTGATTACAATTTTATTTAGTTTTATTTATCTAGTTCCTTATTTAGACTTTTTGTTTAGCTGTATTTGTCTAATTTTTTTTAAAGCAATTTTGGTTTAGTCAGAATTACCGTATCACTGTTTTATTTATGTATTAGTTTAAGAATTTTATTTATTTATTTAGAGTTTTTGTTTAGCTTTAATTATTTATTTTAGTTGTTGAATGTAGAGTTATTAATTTATTTATACTTTTTTTAGTTTTATTAATTTATTCATTCTATATGTATAGGTTATAATTTATACTTTATTTACTTTTCATGCATACATTTTCAAAGCATAAAGTCTTTTTATTTGTGTCACTCAGCATTAATTAGTTTCATATCTGTTTCTTTTGTCTTTTATTGTGAAGTCCTTTGAGGATCGGTAAAGTTTGATTGAATCTCCCGTACAGAGTCGTTTCTCAGCTGCTGGCCGAGCTCGACGCTCTGCACTCGTCCGTCGGGGTTTTTGTGATCGGAGCAACAAATCGTCCGGACCTGCTGGACCAATCGCTGCTGAGGCCAGGCAGGTCAGAGGTCACACACACACACACACACACACACACACACACACACGCAGACACGTTTACTGTGTTGAAAAGCTCTGTTTTATGTTTTTTGTGTGTGAAACTGAATGTGGATCAGTGAAAGTTTCGATATTTCCTCAGATGTAAACGTGTTTTGACTCTGATTTTGTTTTTACGGTTAAAGTCTGATTTTAAACTGTGTCTCTCATGACCATCGACATCTGCGAGACCTCAAATTGTCTCTGTGTCGCCTTCAGGTTCGATAAACTCGTCTATGTCGGAATCAACGAGGACCGAGTCTCTCAGCTGCAGGTGCTCCAGGCCGTCCTCAGAAAGTAAGACACCCGCAGCCCGACCGGACCGCCGCCGCAATAACTGAGAAATCCGGACTCGAACGCTCCGTTTCAAACGCTCGCACACGAGAGTAGCAGCTGCTCCGAAACAAACTGCTTCTCCGCAGTGAAATTTATGTAAAATATCGGCTCGACAGTTTGAAACGGAGCTGCTTGATTTGAGTTTTTTGACAAAGTTTTTCTGTCAGCGGGCGTCTGTGAGTAAAACACTTTTTTAAATGCTGACAATCACATTTCATTTTCGTTGAAGTAAAAGTAAAATAAAAATACACAAAGATTTTCATATAATTATCTGCAGCTTAAATCTGAACTCTTTTTTTTTTTTTAATTTAAGACCAGTAAATTCTTACATATGCTTTTAATAAATCTAAAAATAATACAATTTATTAATTATTATTTCACTCAGTCATCAGGACATTATGATGAGTGCAGCTCAGAATTTGCACATAACAGACGAAGTGAAAAAATACACAAATGTATGTGTATATATACGTATATATGGGTGTATCTGTGTGTCTTTGTTTTCACTTTTTGTTAAATATCATTAGATTATATATTTAGATGTTTTGTTTGGTTTTATTCATTTATTACCTATAACTCCATTTATATATGTTTTATTTATTTAGAATTTTAGTTTAGTTTTATTTATGTAGACTTTTGAATTCATTTCATTCATTTATTTAGACTTTTTCGTCTAAGTTAATCTATTTATATATTCAGACCAGATTTTTTTTGAATATTTGTAGACTTCAGTTTATTTTTTTCTTTAATTTAAGACCAATGAATTCTCACATATATTTTTAATAACGCTGAAAGTAATCAAATTCATTTTCTGTCAGTTTTACTCATTCGTAAGGACGTCATATGTGCAGGTCAGAATTTGTACATTCTAGAAAAAAGAAAATTAATTATTAAAAAAAATTCAACTTGATGGAAATTATTATTATTTATGTACAAAAAATAATACACATATATCTGCATACTGCAATAAGGATCCCGTGAGCCGAAGATAACGAATGAAAGTAAAGCGTGTTGATGAGACGTCGAACGTTGCTCTGTGAACAGATTCTCTGATGATTGTGAAGTCGGATGTTTTAGTTTTTTCGTGTCCTGAGTGTAAACAAACGTTGTCTTCAGGTTCCAGCTGGACGCCGCCGTGGACCTGCAGCAGGTGGTGGAGCGCTGCCCCGATCACATGACCGGCGCCGACCTGTACGCTCTCTGTTCGGACGCCATGACAGCCGCCATCAAGAGGAAGATCGCTCTCATCCGTGACGGTGATGAAACGGTTTTGAATCTTGTGCAGTTCTTCCTTCAGATGAAAATTCACTTTTATTTTCTTGTTTCAGCCTAAAAACAAATTTCAGATGTTTTTTTGATGACGCAACGTAAGTACCGTAGAGCCGTTGGTCGACTGTTAAATCACCATTTTCGTTTTTGTGATGGACACAGTGACATTTCTTACACGGCGAAATTACCGTCTGCGATTGCTATCAGTGCGACTGATTCCATGTCAGAAGGCTCCGTACTGTTTATACAGAAAATACAAACACACGAAAATAAACCTTTACGGACTTTTTCTATTCAAAGCAGCTAATGAAGAGAAACATCGATGTCTGACCCACCTAACTCTTTGCATCTCGCTCAGGTCTGGACTCGGAGGACTCTCCTGTGCTCATCTCCGCTGAGGATTTCTCTTCAGCGTTGGAAAACTTCAAGCCGTCTGTTTCAGACGAGGAGCTGCTGAGATACAAAAACATTCAACAGAGACTTTCTGCAAGTTAGAGACTGATGATGACGATGGTGTTCGATCCTGAACGCCGATGACGGTCAAGTTTAAAATTCTGTGAATCTACACTGTAACATACTGTTAATGTAAATAATGTAAACAAGAGTTAATTTATAAAATTATGAAATTAAATTAATAAATAATTTGACTAATGAATCCAGACGTGAGATTTCTGTTTTAACTGATGGAACCATTCTGATATCATCAGCTAACGAGTCAGATCGGCCAATCAGGTGGCTGCTTTCTTCTCACAGCACAAGCTTGTTTAGTGAAACGGGATTTCTGAAGCTTTTAACAAATATCACTTTTATAATTAACAACTCCTTGATCTACTATTTTAATATTCCAGCCCTGCATTTACTGCGGTACACTGCGGTAGACTGCAGCTACTGCGGCAGACCCAATAAACCCAAACGTGTCGTCAGGGTGAACTGGGAACATCTGGGTGAGGCCCCTGTCTGCGAGGTCGTCAACTCACGCATCCGGAGAAACTTTTCGTGCATCCAAGAGGAGGCTGGGTACATCTAGTGGTCAATGTTCAAAGACTCCATTGTTGAGGCGGCTGCTAACATTGTGGTCAGAAGGTCATCGGTGCCTGTCGTGGCAACTTAAGTACCTGCTGGTGGACACCAGCGGTGAGGGAGGCCGTCATGAAGAGGGAGGCCTCTCCGACTTTGCTGGCCGAGGGGTCTCTTAAAGCAGCAGACAGGTAGCAGAAGGGCTAAAGCAAAAACTTGGGTCTGGAAGGAGTTCGGGGAACCCATGGAGTAGGACTTTAAGTTGACCTCAAGGAAGTTCTGGCAAACCAGGAGACATCTTTAGAAGGGAAGCAGGGATCGTCTCGGCTGTGATCAGCAGGAGAAGAGAACTGCTGACCTGGACTGGGGATATCGTCAAGCAGTGGAAGGAAAACTTTGAGGAAACCCTGAACCCCCCCACGTTCTTCTCCAAGTATCTGAAGTCTGAACCTTCGTCCATATTCCTGGCAGAGGTCGCTGAGGTCATCAAAAAGCTCCTTGGCGGCAAGGCACCAGGTGTGGATGAGATTCGGCCTGAGATGCTGAAGGCTCTGGACATTGTTGGACTGTCTTGGCTGACATGCCTATTGAGTGTGGCGTGAAGGTCGGGGATGGTTCCTGTGAAGTGGCAGACCGGGGTGGTGGTTCCCATTTTCAAAACAGGGACCGGATGGTGTGGTCCAATTATCGGGTTATCACAATGCTTGAAAGGAGGCTCCGACCAATTGTCAAATCTTCAGGAGGAACAATGTGGGTTTGGTCCCGGTCCTGGAACAGTGGATCAGCTCTTTACCCTTGCAAGGCTGCTGGAGGGAGCGTGGGATCCGGATCCTATCCGGTCTACATATGCTTTGTGGACTTGGAGAAGGCTTATAACCATGTCCCTGAAAAGTCCTGTGGAGTACTGTATGAATACGGGGCACCGTGACTGTTGCCATCCCGTCCCCATCTGAGTGAAGTGAGTGCTGGATCCGCAAACTCTGCGGCAGACACATTTCCAGTTGGTGTTGGCCTTTGCCATGGTTGCCCCATGTCTCCGATCCAGTTTGTGATCTTCACAGACAGGATCTCAAGGTGCAGCCAAGGGAGGAAGGGGTTTGGTTTGAGGACCTCAGAATTGCATCTCCACTCTTTGCAGATGATGTGGTCCTGTTGGCTTCATCGCACCATGACCCAGCATGCACTGGGGTGGTTTGCAGCTGAGTGTGAAGCGGTCAGCATTTTCATATCTGAGGTCATGGTTCTCTGCCAACCCTCACCTATGGTCATGAGGTCTGGGTAGTGACTAAAAGAATGAGATTGCAGATACAAGCAGCCGAAATGATTTCCCTCCGCAGGTTGTCTGGGCTCAGCCTTAAAGATAGGGTAAGGAGCTCGGACAGCCAGGAGGAGCTCGGGTGGAGCCGCCGCTCCTTCGTGTCAAAAGAGGCCAGTTCAGGTGGTTCGGGCATCTGATCAGGATGCCTCCAGAGCGCTTCCCACTGGAGGTGTTCCAGCATGTCCAGTTGGCAGGAGGTCCCGGGGCAGACCCAGAACACCCTGGAGGGATTACATATCTCTCGTCCGGCCTGGGAACGCCTCGGGGCCTGGAAAGTGTTTAATATACCGGCTCAATCACTCATGCTTATATAAAGTAAACAAACCCTGACATGATAATGTCTGCATCATATGGTGACAGACATTTAAAATTAGTATCCTGATGTGACGAAGGGCTAAAATTTTGGAATTAAAGAAAAAATTGCATAACTTAAGTAATGCTCATTTTATAATTTTGTTAAAACAAAAACTGAAGTAGACATTCATTATAAATGGTTCCCGGTGAGAGCATTAGGAAGCTGCTATAAGAGAAATCAAAATCCGTTTTCATTATCAAACACATCTGTAAAGGCTGATTTCTACATTTCACTGCAGTAGTCATAAAACTATAATATACAGTTATAACATTCCAGTGGACAAAATCACATTCTGTCAGTTTAAAATTTAGAGATTTTTTAATTCCATCAGTTTAGCAATTATGAAATTCAAATAAACAACTATTTGTATATGTTGATTTTTTTTGTGTTTCACAAAGTCATGACATGCCAAGATGCTAAGCTATATACAGCAAGCAAATTTTATTTTATTTTTTTAAATTTCAAAACGTCAGAATCACCTCAACAAGTAAAGCAGTGCAGAAGGCAGAATAATCGGTAGAATTAGATGCAAAATTGTGAAAGATGCTAAATTCCCCCTTATTTTGACACGAACGGGACCCAAAATGTCCCGTTTAGGTTAAAATTAATAACATTTGAAACACAGTCGACAGTTAAGCAACACAGATTTACTGAGAGCACCAATGCTAAACAAGTAAACACCTTTTTCCCGCCTTTAGATGTATGTTATCCATTTAATCAGTTTTTTTTTTGTAAAGTGACACCCCTGTTTAGATTAGCATAAGCTAACACACGTTGCCCTGTTACCTAACAAACATTAACACACTTTAACATTAACCATGGTGGAGGCAGTTCACTAAAACAGCTCTGAACCAACCAAAAAAGCAATAATGTGTGTTAAGGAAATTAATCAGAACATATGATACTGTTAGCAAAACGTTACGGCTACGATGATTAGCACCACGTTGACTGTGTCAGTCCAACCTTTATTTAATTCTACAATGTTATACATTTCTAAATATAGCAATGTGCTAGTTTTACATGCTGTTTTTAAAAAAAAAAAAAATCCAAAAATTTTTACCAAAAAAAAGAAAGAAGTCCTAATTCATATCCTTGAGATGGTCATAGGCTGGCGCTAGCTTTGGCTAGTAAGCTTACTACCTTTGTGGTATGGCACTTTAAATTTGGTATCATTATTAACAAAATATTAACATTAATATTCTGTTATATTTCCAGCTTTAAAACTATGTAGGTATATTCGTCGAATGTTAACCCAAAATGGCTAGCTGATGAATTTTAACATAAATTGAAGTTTTGTGTAGAAGCATTTTCAATTTTACATCAAAGATGAAAAAATCGTTGATAAAAGAGGCTGTAAAATTACGGTGTAAAATGGAACAACGTTAGCATTAGCTTGTCACCAGGAGAGGCACCACAAATGAAAATATGTTAATTCTACAGGATAGTTTAGCATTAGCTAATGGGTACGTTTTAAACAATTTTTGTTTAGCATAGCCTTAACTTCAAAATGTTGCCACATTACCTAACAAGCAGGGCATTTTCACAATTGTGGCTTAAGGCAGTTCACTAAAATAAACCACCCAAATATAGAAGTATGAATCAATATATAAAAAGGAAATGAATCCGCATGTTTAATAACGTGAGAAAGAGTTTCGGCTATCATGATTAGCACCACGTAGACTGTCAGTTAAGCCTTGATTTAAATCTAAAATAATGTAAATTTCACAGCCATACCATAAGTTCTGTGTTACATTTCTCAGTTTTACACTTTTTTCTCCAAAAAGTTTTGAGTTTAATCAGCAGAGAAGAAATATTACCAATCTGCTAGAGAATCTTTGTTATGCTAAAATATATCATGAGAAGCTAATGCTAAGCTTGATAGCTGCACTGTTCAGAGTTTCTAGACAAGTTCCCTAAAATTTATTTTAATATCCAGAACCTTCTGAAATGTGTTGGCAGATTACACGTCACTTCTTTTTAGTCATTATGTTAATCAATACAAATATTCGGTGACACTTTATATTAAGTCAGTGGTTTATTTTCGATGTCACGTCTTACAGCAGGTTGATATGGTTAACAAAGATAGGTTTCCTTGATGGATGTCACTATGAAGAGTTAAAATATGTTCCTTTTTTTTTAAAAAAACGTGAAATGACAATATGGCAATAAAATTGACAGGAAGTATTGAACTTAATATAAAGTGTTACCATGTTAGATTCAGCCGTCAACACGGCGTACGTGTTTGTTCATTTTGAAGTGAATCCATCATTTTAGCAACGTGAAGACTGCAAAACATCCAAGACATAACCAGTCAAACGCCTCAAAGACGGGGAATCTGGAGAAAGTTAAACTAGTTTGTGAGAAAAAAAAGGACCGGAGATGTTGGTCAAATTTCAGTCAGTATTATTTATTTCTGTCACGTGAACACCAGAAAAGTTGTTAGCTATCTGATGTGGGTTTTAAAATTAATAACCTGTGGTGCCGAAAGGTTTTTAGGTGAACTAACAAAAGGACAGAAGGCTTAACTCGGTCAAAAGAAAGATGTGTTTCCATTTTATTAATCATTTCTTTTTTCCATATGCTTCAAATAAATCAAATTTGTTTTAAATCACACCATACGTCCTCGTCCTTTAGGTTAAATCATGTTCACATTTATCTCATTTTCAGTATATAATTTGGTGATATTTCTGACTGGGACCTTCGTCAACTAATGACATTCTTGGTCAGATATTAGGAAAAGGACATTTTCAGCTCATTTAAATTTGCGGTCCTTTTTCTGCGATGTAGCTACTTAAAAATCCCTTTTCCTGAGGCCCGTAAGAGAATATTATGTATTTGGCTCAGTGAGGTTAAATTGAAGCTAACTGAAGCTAATTTCTCCAGATTCTTCGTGGTTTGAGCCGGCGGTGTGGCTACGACTACATAGAGACAAACACAATAAAATTTAAGCATTTTGTTTCAAAACTTTTTCTACCCACTTTATGAAAAATAAAATAAAACCACATTAAGTTTGACTAAAACCTTGAAGCTCCAGTCTGCATCTCATTTTGTCGGTTAAAAAGACTCCAGGTTCCTCGGGTGCCTGTCCAGCAACGACGGCACAGATCATTCAGCTAATTTATTGCAGTTTCTATTTGCAGGCAGTTTTCGCCGCGATGAAATACCTGTTTTCTCGTTGCGGTGCCTGAATCTTGACTTTACAAGTAGATGGTTAAAGCTTGAATTTTGTAGCGTTCACACGTTTGTTGGTGTATGTTAATGTGACGCTTCGTATTGTGTTGAAGTGACTGTTGAGTTTCGATCTGAGAGAAAATGTGAGGCAGCAGTTGGCGTCCCGTCAGTTTAATCAGCAGCTGGTTTGGACTTTTCTGAGACTCAAACACAAAACACCTGGAAACCCGAAAAAGGTCTGAACTGAGAGACAGGGACAGTTTGTCTTTGGATAGGAATGATGTACAAGCAACAGTCTTTACAGTCTAATGAGCCAAAACAGCTGCATCTTTGAAGAGAGGGGGGTGAAGCTGGTAGTCCAGGTCTGGGTGTAATCCTGTTTAGTCTGGAGGTCTCAGTCTCTGTGGTTCGTCCTCTGACGTCACTCTGTTTTGTGCTTCCTGAATTTTAGTTTGTTGCTGGGGCAAAGATCCAACACGCAGGTCTTCCTTTTCATTGTCTTCCATATCGAACGAGCAGATCCTCTCCGTTAAGGACTCAGGTGAAGTGGGGCATCCGGCTGCAGGTTCTGAAAGAGTGGGAAAGTTGGGGTTTTAATGGACAAAATCAAAGTTTTGTAAAGAAACAGACTGACAAAAAAAAAGAACAGCTTTTTGTGAAGTGTTCATGGTTACATTTTTTTCCCTAACAACCTCAAGTTGAACACAAAACTCCATTAAGACCACAAAACAAAAACAAAGAAAAAAATAATATATATATATATATAAAAAAAACACAGCAAGTGTGTCATCAATTTGGAGAAAAAGTCATAGTAAAGTACTTTGACAAAAATCATGAAAAAAAATAGAATGTAATCAAGTTAGTATGTCATTAAAAATCATGAAAAAGTCTTAAGTATAAAAAAATTGCAAAAAAGTCAATTGTATGTTGCCAGAAATCACAAAAAAACATTATAGTATGTCAGCAAAAATCACACAAAAAAGTAAAAGTACCGTGTATCATCAGACATCCATAGAGAAAGTCATAGTATTGTCATCAAAATTCACAAATAAAGTCATGGTATTCTATGTTGCTGAAAATCATGATAAGAAGTCATAGTTTAGTATGTAATCCAAACCCGAGGGAAAAGTCATAGCATAGTATTTCATTAAAAAATGTCATTAAAAAAAGTAATTGCTTAGAATGTTGTGAAAATGTAGTAAAAGAGTGATAGTAAAGTATGTGGTAATAAGTTTCATTAAAGAGTCAGTGTAGTAGGTCTGAAAAAGCATCTATTAAGTTGAAGTAAAGTTTATCATGTAAATTCTGCCATTCAGAAAAACTATTATCCAGTTTTGGCATTGGCATTTGTTTGTTTGGCACTTGTTGGTGACATGAGTTGGGACACGTTTGTTATTTTATTCAAGAAACCGTTTTTTAAAAAAGTTGTTTGTGGTAAAAAATGTTTTAGTATAATATTTTATAGAAATGTCATTACAACAAGTCATGGTACAGTATGTTGCAAACAAATGTCACCAAAGTTACAGTATGTATGGTGTTGAAATGTCACTAGAGTTACAGAAAAGTATTTTGTAAAAAATACTATTAAAAAGTCCAGATAGTATGTTGTAAAAGAAAATATCACTGAAAAATGGTCTTGAGGTCATGGCGCTGTGTTTGCATGCTCGGTATTTTTATTTTTTATGTATTTTATGCAATGTTGGATATTTATGTGCTAGGTGATGGTGGGGTAACATACAGGAATGCTTTGTTATTGGTGTATTTGTCTTGATGATCTCAGAAGAAATTGGTCAAGTAAATAAAATTATTTCATATGATCATTAATTAATTCATTCATTTATAAGCCAAATGATAGTATGATGTAAAACCTTAAAAAAATAGTCCTAGTAAATGCAGTAAAAACAAAGTCTGAAAAGGTCATAGTATAGAATGTCATTTAAATATGTCACATTGCAGTTTGTTGAAATCTGTTATCTAAAAAATAATAGTATTTCATAAAAAAATGGCGTCAAAAAAGGCATAGAATACTATGTCACTGCAATGCAAACAGAAAAAAAAGGACAGTATACTACGTCGTAAAAAATGTTGTTACAAAAAACTATGATGTGGAAAAAATCAAAGTATAGCATTATGCGAAAAATGTCACCAAAAAAGTCATGGTTTTAGAATATGTCATCGAAAATTCCCCCAGAAAACTATAGTATAATAAGTTCGAAATAATTTGTCAAAAAAGTCATAGAATCAGATGTCCCAAAAAATCTTCCAAAAAAAGCAACCATTGAAATAGTCATACGGTAGTACACTGTAAAAAATGTCATCAAAACAACGTAATATACTATATCATAAAGAATGTCATCAAAAATTCACACGAAAGTTCGCCATCAAAAAACATAAAGACTCAAAGAAAAGTATGTTCTGAAACACCCAGAGAAAAATACTACTTCAACTTGAAAAAAAAAAAAACATCTCTAAAAGCCTAAAACGACCAAAAAAAGTCACAAAACTACTGAGTCACAACAACATATCGTAGTATACTTTGTTGTCAAGCATTATAAAACAAAGGTGACAAGTCTACGAAAAAGTCTCCAAAAAACACAATAAAAAGTACAATTGTACTTTGTGGTCAAAGATGACGTGGAAATTTTTTGACAACCTAAAATATGAGGTTTTTGTTTTTATTTCCACTTTGTATACCATAACGCGTCTCTACAAGCTATTCTACGTTGTTTTCAGCCATTTTTAGGAGCGGTCAAATTTTGACTTTTTTCGCCATACTATACTATTGCCTCTTTTGGCCATTTTTTTGACATCCCAAATTATGAAGTTTTTGCAGTTTTTTGGACTTTATTTCCACTTTGTACAACATAACGTGTCTCTACGAGCTATTCTAAGTTGTTTTCAGCCATTTTTAGGAGCGGTCAAATTTTGACTTTTTTCGCCATACTATACTATTGCCTCTTTTTTGCCAGTTTTGTGACGTCCTAAATTATGATGTTTTTGACCTTTTTTGGCCTTTGTTTCCACTTTGTACAACATAACGCGTCTCTACGAGCTATTCTAAGTTGTTTTCAGCCATTTTTAGGAGCGGTCAAATTTTGACTTTTTTCACCATACTATACTATTGCCTCTTTTGGCCATTTTTTTGACATCCGAAATTATGAAGTTTTTGCAGTTTTTTGGCCTTTATTTCCACTTTGTATCCCATAACGCGTATCAAGAAGCTATTCTAAGTTGTTTTCAGCCATTTTTAGGAGCGGTCAAATTTTGACTTTTTTCGCCATACTATACTATTGCCTCTTTTTTGCCAGTTTTCTGACGTCCTAAATTATGATGTTTTTGACGTTTTTGGCCTTTATTTCCACTTTGTATCCCATAACGCGTCAATAAAAGCTATTCTAAGTTGTTTTCAGCCATTTTTAGGAGCGGTCAAATTTTGACTTTTTTCGCCATACTATACTATTGCCTCTTTTGGCCATTTTTTTGACATCCCAAATTATGAAGTTTTTGCAGTTTTTTGGACTTTATTTCCACTTTGTACACCATAACGCGTATCAAGAAGCTATTCTAAGTTGTTTTCAGCCATTTTTAGGAGCGGTCAAATTTTGACTTTTTTCGCCATACTATACTATTGCCTCTTTTGGCCATTTTTTTGACATCCCAAATTATGAAGTTTTTGCAGTTTTTTGGCCTTTATTTCCCCTTTGATACCATAACGCGTATCAATAAGCTATTCTAAGTTGTTTTCAGCCATTTTTAGGAGCGGTCAAATTTTGACTTTTTTCGCCATACTATACTATTGCCTCTTTTGTCCTTTTTTTTTGACATCCGAAATTATGAAGTTTTGGCAGTTTTTGGACTTTATTTCCACTTTGTATCCCATAACGCGTATCAAGAAGCTATTCTAAGTTGTTTTCAGCCATTTTTAGGAGCGGTCAAATTTTGACTTTTTTCGCCATACTATACTATTGCCTCTTTTTCGCCAGTTTTGTGAGGTCCTAAATTATGATGTTTTTGACCTTTTTTGGCCTTTATTTCCACTTTGTATACCATAACGCGTCTCTGCAAGTTATTCTAAGTTGTTTTCAGCCATTTTTAGGAGCGGTCAAATTTTGACTTTTTTCGCCATACTATACTATTGCCTCTTTTGGCCATTTTTTTGACATCCCAAATTATGAAGTTTTTGCAGTTTTTTGGACTTTATTTCCACTTTGTACACCATAACACGTATCAAGAAGCTATTCTAAGTTGTTTTCAGCCATTTTTAGGAGCGGTCAAATTTTGACTTTTTTCGCCATACTATACTATTGCCTCTTTTGGCCATTTTTTTGACATCCCTAATTTTTAAGTTTTTGACCTTTTTTGGCCTTTATTTCCACTTTGTATCCCATAACGCGTCTCTGCAAGTTATTCTAAGTTGTTTTCAGCCATTTTTAGGAGCGGTCAAATTTTGACTTTTTTCGCCATACTATACTATTGCCTCTTTTTTGCCAGTTTTGTGACCTCCTAAATTATGATGTTTTTGACGTTTTTTGGCCTTTGTTTCCACTTTGTATACCATAACGCGTCTCTACGAGCTATTCTAAGTTGTTTTCAGCCATTTTTAGGAGCGGTCAAATTTTGACTTTTTTCACCATACTATACTATTGCCTCTTTTGGCCATTTTTTTTGACATCCCAAATTATGAAGTTTTTGCAGTTTTTTGGCCTTTGTTTCCACTTTGTATCCCACAACGCGTCAATAAAACCTATTCTAAGTTGTTTTCAGCCATTTTTAGGAGCGGTCAAATTTTGACTTTTTTCGCCATACTATACTATTGCCTCTTTTGGCCATTTTTTTTGACATCCCAAATTATGAAGTTTTTGCAGTTTTTTGGCCTTTATTTCCACTTTGTATCCCATAACGCGTCTCTGCAAGTTATTCTAAGTTGTTTTCAGCCATTTTTAGGAGCGGTCAAATTTTGACTTTTTTCGCCATACTATACTATTGCCTCTTTTGGCCATTTTTGTGACGTCCTAAATTGTGATGTTTTTGACGTTTTTTGGCCTTTGTTTCCCCTTTGTATACCATAACGCTGCCTCATTGAGCTATTCTAAGTTGTTTTCAGCCATTTTTAGGAGCGGTCAAATTTTGACTTTTTTCGCCATACTATACTATTGCCTCTTTTGGCCATTTTTGTGACGTCCTAAATTCTGAAGTTTTTGTCCTTTTTTGGCCTTTGTTTCCACTTTGTATACCATAACGCGTCTCTGCAAGTTATTCTAAGTTGTTTTCAGCCATTTTTAGGAGCAGTCAAATTTTGACTTTTTTCGCCATACTATACTATTGCCTCTTTTTTGCCAGTTTTGTGACGTCCTAAATTATGATGTTTTTGTAGTTTTTTGGCCTTTTATTTCCACTTTGTATCCCATAACGCGTCAATAAAAGCTATTCTAAGTTGTTTTCAGCCATTTTAGAAGCGGTCAAATTTTGACTTTTTTTCGCCATACTATACTATTGCCTCTTTTGGCCATTTTTTTGACATCCCAAATTATGAAGTTTTTGCAGTTTTTGGACTTTATTTCCACTTTGTATCCCATAACGTCAATAAGAAGCTATTCTAAGTTGTTTTCAGCCATTTTTAGGAGCGGTCAAATTTTGACTTTTTTCGCCATACTATACTATTGCCTCTTTTGGCCATTTTTTTGACATCCCAAATTATGATGTTTTGCAGTTTTTGGCCTTTATTTCCACTTTGTATCCCATAACGCGTCTCAAGAAGCTATTCTAAGTTGTTTTCAGCCATTTTAGGAGCGGTCAAATTTTGACTTTTTTCGCCATACTATACTATTGCCTCTTTTTGCCAGTTTTTTGACATCCCAAATTATGATGTTTTGACCTTTTTGGCCTTTGTTTCCACTTTGTATCCCATAACGTCTCAATAAAAGCTATTCTAAGTTGTTTTCAGCCATTTTTAGGAGCGGTCAAATTTTAACTTTTTTCGCCATACTATACTATTGCCTCTTCTGGCCATTTTTGTGACGTCCTAAATTGTGAAGTTTTTGCAGTTTTTGGCCTTTATTTCCACTTTGTATCCCATAACGCGTCAATAAAAGCGATTCTAAGTTGTTTTCAGCCATTTTAGGAGCGGTCAAATTTTGACTTTTTTTCGCCATACTATACTATTGCCTCTTTTTTGCCAGTTTTTTGACATCCCAAATTATGATGTTTTTGCAGTTTTTGGCCTTTGTTTCCACTTTGTACAACATAACGCGTCTCTACGAGCTATTCTAAGTTGTTTTCAGCCATTTTTAGGAGCGGTCAAATTTTGACTTTTTTCGCCATACTATACTATTGCCTCTTTTGGCCATTTTTTTGACATCCCAAATTATGAAGTTTTTGCAGTTTTTTGGACTTTATTTCCACTTTGTATTCCATAACGCGTCAATAAAAGCTATTCTAAGTTGTTTTCAGCCATTTTTAGGAGCGGTCAAATTTTGACTTTTTTTCGCCATACTATACTATTGCCTCTTTTGGCCATTTTTTTGACATCCCAAATTATGAAGTTTTTGCAGTTTTTTGGACTTTATTTCCACTTTGTACACCATAACGCGTCTCTACGAGCTATTCTAAGTTGTTTTCAGCCATTTTTAGGAGCGGTCAAATTTTGACTTTTTTCGCCATACTATACTATTGCCTCTTTTGGCCATTTTTTTTGACATCCCAAATTATGAAGTTTTTGCAGTTTTTTGGCCTTTATTTCCACTTTGTATCCCATAACCCGTCAATAAAGTTATTCTAAGTTGTTTTCAGCCATTTTTAGGAGCGGTCAAATTTTGACTTTTTTCGCCATACTATACTATTGCCTCTTTTGGCCATTTTTTTTGACATCCCAAATTATGAAGTTTTTGCAGTTTTTTGGCCTTTATTTCCACTTTGTATCCCATAACGCGTCAATAAAAGCTATTCTAAGTTGTTTTCAGCCATTTTTAGGAGCGGTCAAATTTTGACTTTTTTCGCCATACTATACTATTGCCTCTTTTGGCCATTTTTTGACATCCCAAATTATGAAGTTTTGCAGTTTTTTGGCCTTTTATTTCCACTTTGTACAACATAACGCTGCCTCATTTAGCTATTCTAAGTTGTTTTCAGCCATTTTTAGGAGCGGTCAAATTTTGACTTTTTTCGCCATACTATACTATTGCCTCTTTTTTGCCAGTTTTGTGACCTCCTAAATTATGATGTTTTTGACGTTTTTTGGCCTTTGTTTCCACTTTGTATACCATAACGCGTCTCTGCAAGTTATTCTAAGTTGTTTTCAGCCATTTTTAGGAGCGGTCAAATTTTGACTTTTTTCGCCATACTATACTATTGCCTCTTTTGGCCATTTTTTTTGACATCCCAAATTATGAAGTTTTTGCAGTTTTTTGGCCTTTATTTCCACTTTGTATCCCATAACGCGTCAATAAAAGCAATTCTAAGTTGTTTTCAGCCATTTTTAGGAGCGGTCAAATTTTGACTTTTTTCGCCATACTATACTATTGCCTCTTTTGGCCATTTTTGTGACGTCCTAAATTATGATGTTTTTGGCGTTTTTTGGCCTTTGTTTCCACTTTGTATACCATAACGCGTCTCTGCAAGTTATTCTAAGTTGTTTTCAGCCATTTTTAGGAGCGGTCAAATTTTGACTTTTTTCGCCATACTATACTATTGCCTCTTTTGGCCATTTTTTTGACATCCCAAATTATGAAGTTTTTGCAGTTTTTTGGCCTTTATTTCCACTTTGTATCCCATAACGCGTCAATAAAAGCAATTCTAAGTTGTTTTCAGCCATTTTTAAGAGCGGTCAATTTTTGACTTTTTTCGCCATACTATACTATTGCCTCTTTTGGCCATTTTTGTGACGTCCTAAATTGTGAAGTTTTTGGCGTTTTTTGGCCTTTGTTTCCACTTTGTACAACATAACGCGTCTCAAGAAGCTATTCTAAGTTGTTTTCAGCCATTTTAGGAGCGGTCAAATTTTGACTTTTTTCGCCATACTATACTATTGCCTCTTTTGGCCATTTTTTTTGACATCCCAAATTATGAAGTTTTTGCAGTTTTTTGGCCTTTATTTCCACTTTGTATCCCATAACGCGTCAATAAAACCTATTCTAAGTTGTTTTCAGCCATTTTTAGGAGCGGTCAAATTTTGACTTTTTTCGCCATACTATACTATTGCCTCTTTTGGCCATTTTTTTTGACATCCCAAATTATGAAGTTTTTGCAGTTTTTTGGCCTTTATTTCCACTTTGTATCCCATAACGCGTCAATAAAAGCTATTCTAAGTTGTTTTCAGCCATTTTTAGAAGCGGTCAAATTTTGACTTTTTTCGCCATACTATACTATTGCCTCTTTTGGCCATTTTTTTTGACATCCCAAATTATGAAGTTTTTGCAGTTTTTTGGCCTTTATTTCCACTTTGTATCCCATAACGCGTCAATAAAAGCAATTCTAAGTTGTTTTCAGCCATTTTTAGGAGCGGTCAAATTTTGACTTTTTTCGCCATACTATACTATTGCCTCTTTTGGCCATTTTTTTTGACATCCCAAATTATGAAGTTTTTGCAGTTTTTTGGCCTTTATTTCCACTTTGTATCCCATAACGTCATCAATAAAGCTATTCTAAGTTGTTTTCAGCCATTTTTAGGAGCGGTCAAATTTTGACTTTTTTCGCCATACTATACTATTGCCTCTTTTGGCCATTTTTTTTGACATCCCAAATTATGAAGTTTTTGCAGTTTTTTGGCCTTTATTTCCACTTTGTATCCCATAACGCGTCAATAAAAGCTATTCTAAGTTGTTTTCAGCCATTTTTAGGAGCGGTCAAATTTTGACTTTTTTCGCCATACTATACTATTGCCTCTTTTGGCCATTTTTTTTGACATCCCAAATTATGAAGTTTTGCAGTTTTTGGCCTTTATTTCCACTTTGTATCCCATAACGCGTCAATAAAAGCTATTCTAAGTTGTTTTCAGCCATTTTTAGGAGCGGTCAAATTTTGACTTTTTTCGCCATACTATACTATTGTCTCTTTTGGCCATTTTTTTTGACATCCCAAATTATGAAGTTTTTGCAGTTTTTTGGCCTTTGTTTCCACTTTGTATACCATAACGCGTCTCTGCAAGTTATTCTAAGTTGTTTTCAGCCATTTTTAGGAGCGGTCAAATTTTGACTTTTTTCGCCATACTATACTATTGCCTCTTTTGGCCATTTTTTTTGACATCCCAAATTATGAAGTTTTTGCAGTTTTTTGGCCTTTATTTCCACTTTGTATCCCATAACGCGTCAATAAAAGCTATTCTAAGTTGTTTTCAGCCATTTTTAGGAGCGGTCAATTTTTGACTTTTTTCGCCATACTATACTATTGCCTCTTTTGGCCATTTTTGTGACGTCCTAAATTGTGAAGTTTTTGGCGTTTTTTGGCCTTTGTTTCCACTTTGTACAACATAACGCTGCCTCTCTGAGCTATTCTAAGTTGTTTTCAGCCATTTTAGGAGCGGTCAAATTTTGACTTTTTTTCGCCATACTATACTATTGCCTCTTTTGGCCATTTTTTGACATCCCAAATTATGAAGTTTTTGCAGTTTTTTGGCCTTTATTTCCACTTTGTATCCCATAACGTCAATAAAACCTATTCTAAGTTGTTTTCAGCCATTTTTAGGAGCGGTCAAATTTTGACTTTTTTCGCCATACTATACTATTGCCTCTTTTGGCCATTTTTTTTGACATCCCAAATTATGAAGTTTTTGCAGTTTTTTGGCCTTTATTTCCACTTTGTATCCCATAACGCGTCAATAAAAGCAATTCTAAGTTGTTTTCAGCCATTTTTAGGAGCGGTCAAATTTTGACTTTTTTCGCCATACTATACTATTGCCTCTTTTGGCCATTTTTTTGACATCCCAAATTATGAAGTTTTTGCAGTTTTTTGGCCTTTATTTCCACTTTGTACAACATAACGCGTCAATAAAACCTATTCTAAGTTGTTTTCAGCCATTTTTAGGAGCGGTCAAATTTTGACTTTTTTCGCCATACTATACTATTGCCTCTTTTGGCCATTTTTGTGACGTCCTAAATTCTGAAGTTTTTGACCTTTTTTGGCCTTTGTTTCCACTTTGTATCCCATAACGCTGCAATAATAAGTTATTCTAAGTTGTTTTCAGCCATTTTTAGGAGCGGTCAAATTTTGACTTTTTCGCCATACTATACTATTGCCTCTTTTGGCCATTTTTTGACATCCCAAATTATGAAGTTTTTGCAGTTTTTGGCCTTTATTTCCACTTTGTATCCCATAACGCGTCAATAAAAGCTATTCTAAGTTGTTTTCAGCCATTTTAGGAGCGGTCAAATTTTGACTTTTTCGCCATACTATACTATTGCCTCTTTTGGCCATTTTTGTGACATCCTAAATTATGAAGTTTTTGCGTTTTTTGGCCTTTATTTCCACTTTGTATCCCATAACGCGTCTCTAAAAGCTATTCTAAGTTGTTTTCAGCCATTTTAGGAGCGGTCAAATTTTTGACTTTTTTTGCCCTACTATACTATTTTCTCTTTTTGCCATTTTTTTTGACATCCCAAATTATGAAGTTTTTGCAGTTTTTTGGCCTTTATTTCCACTTTGTATCCCATAACGCGTCAATAAAAGCTATTCTAAGTTGTTTTCAGCCATTTTTAGAAGCGGTCAAATTTTGACTTTTTTCGCCATACTATACTATTGCCTCTTTTGGCCATTTTTTTTGACATCCCAAATTATGAAGTTTTTGCAGTTTTTGGCCTTTATTTCCACTTTGTATCCCATAACGCCATTAATAAAAGCAATTCTAAGTTGTTTTCAGCCATTTTTAGGAGCGGTCAAATTTTGACTTTTTTCGCCATACTATACTATTGACTTTTTTGGCCATTTTTTTGACGTCCTAAATTCTGAAGTTTTTGCAGTTTTTGGCCTTTATTTCCACTTTGTATCCCATAACGCGTCAATAAAAGCTATTCTAAGTTGTTTTCAGCCATTTTAGGAGCGGTCAAATTTTGACTTTTTTTCGCCATACTATACTATTGCCTCTTTTGGCCATTTTTTGACATCCCAAATTATGAAGTTTTTGCAGTTTTTGGCCTTTATTTCCACTTTGTATCCCATAACGCGTCAATAAAAGCTATTCTAAGTTGTTTTCAGCCATTTTTAGGAGCGGTCAAATTTTGACTTTTTTCGCCATACTATACTATTGCCTCTTTTGGCCATTTTTTTGACATCCCAAATTATGAAGTTTTTGCAGTTTTTGGCCTTTATTTCCACTTTGTATCCCATAACGTCAATAAAAGCTATTCTAAGTTGTTTTCAGCCATTTTAGAGCGGTCAAATTTTGACTTTTTTCGCCATACTATACTATTGCCTCTTTTGGCCATTTTTTGACATCCCAAATTATGAAGTTTTTGCAGTTTTTTGGCCTTTATTTCCACTTTGTATCCCATAACGCGTCAATAAAAGCAATTCTAAGTTGTTTTCAGCCATTTTTAGGAGCGGTCAAATTTTGACTTTTTTCGCCATACTATACTATTGCCTCTTTTGGCCATTTTTTTGACATCCCAAATTATGAAGTTTTTGCAGTTTTTGGCCTTTATTTCCACTTTGTATCCCATAACGCGTCAATAAAAGTTATTCTAAGTTGTTTTCAGCCATTTTAGGAGCGGTCAAATTTTGACTTTTTTCGCCATACTATACTATTGCCTCTTTTGGCCATTTTTTGACATCCCAAATTATGAAGTTTTTGCAGTTTTTGGCCTTTATTTCCACTTTGTATCCCATAACGTATCAATAAGCTATTCTAAGTTGTTTTCAGCCATTTTAGGAGCGGTCAAATTTTGACTTTTTTCGCCATACTATACTATTGCCTCTTTTGGCCATTTTTGTGACATCCCAAATTATGAAGTTTTTGCAGTTTTTTGGCCTTTATTTCCACTTTGTATCCCATAACGCCTCAATAAGCTATTCTAAGTTGTTTTCAGCCATTTTTAGGAGCGGTCAAATTTTGACTTTTTCGCCATACTATACTATTGCCTCTTTTGGCCATTTTTTTTGACATCCCAAATTATGAAGTCTTTGCAGTTTTTTGGCCTCTATTTCCACTTTGTATCCCATAACGCGTATCAAGAAGCTATTCTAAGTTGTTTTCAGCCATTTTTAGGAGCGGTCAAATTTTGACTTTTTTCGCCATACTATACTATTGCCTCTTTTGGCCATTTTTGTGACGTCCTAAATTCTGAAGGTTTTGACCTTTTTGGCCTTTATTTCCACTTTGTATCCCATAACGTCTCAATAAGCTATTCTAAGTTGTTTTCAGCCATTTTAGGAGCGGTCAAATTTTGACTTTTTTCGCCATACTATACTATTGCCTCTTTTGGCCATTTTTTGACATCCCAAATTATGAAGTTTTTGCAGTTTTTGGCCTTTATTTCCACTTTGTATCCCATAACGCTGCCTCTAAAAGCTTATTCTAAGTTGTTTTCAGCCATTTTTAGGAGCGGTCAAATTTTGACTTTTTTCATATACTATACTATTGCCTCTTTTGGCCATTTTTTTGACATCCCAAATTATGAAGTTTTTGACCTTTTTGGCCTTTATTTCCACTTTGTATCCCATAACGTCAATCAAAAGCTATTCTAAGTTGTTTTCAGCCATTTTAGGAGCGGTCAAATTTTGCCTTTTTTCGCCATACTATACTATTGCCTCTTTTGGCCATTTTTTTTGACATCCCAAATTATGAAGTTTTTGCAGTTTTTTGGCCTTTATTTCCACTTTGTATACCATAACGCATATCAAGAAGCTATTCTAAGTTGTTTTCAGCCATTTTTAGGAGCGGTCAAATTTTGACTTTTTTCGCCATACTATACTATTGCCTCTTTTGGCCATTTTTGTGACGTCCTAAATTCTGAAGTTTTTGACCTTTTTTGGCCTTTGTTTCCACTTTGTATACCATAACGCGTCTCTGCAAGTTATTCTAAGTTGTTTTCAGCCATTTTTAGGAGCGGTCAAATTTTGACTTTTTTTCGCCATACTATACTATTGCCTCTTTTGGCCATTTTTTGACATCCCAAATTATGAAGTTTTGCAGTTTTTTGGCCTTTATTTCCACTTTGTATCCCATAACGCGTCAATAAAAGCTATTCTAAGTTGTTTTCAGCCATTTTAGGAGCGGTCAAATTTTGACTTTTTTCGCCATACTATACTATTGCCTCTTTTGGCCATTTTTTTTGACATCCCAAATTATGAAGTCTTTGCAGTTTTTTGGCCTCTATTTCCACTTTGTATCCCATAACGCGTATCAAGAAGCTATTCTAAGTTGTTTTCAGCCATTTTAGGAGCGGTCAAATTTTGACTTTTTTCGCCATACTATACTATTGCCTCTTTTGGCCATTTTTGTGAGGTCCTAAATTATGATGTTTTTGACCTTTTTTGGCCTTTATTTCCACTTTGTATCCCATAACGCGTCAATAAAAGCTATTCTAAGTTGTTTTCAGCCATTTTTAGGAGCGGTCAAATTTTGACTTTTTTCGCCATACTATACTATTGCCTCTTTTGGCCATTTTTTTTGACATCCCAAATTATGAAGTTTTTGCAGTTTTTTGGCCTTTATTTCCACTTTGTATCCCATAACGCGTCAATAAAAGCTATTCTAAGTTGTTTTCAGCCATTTTTAGGAGCGGTCAAATTTTGACTTTTTTCGCCATACTATACTATTGCCTCTTTTGGCCATTTTTTGACATCCCAAATTATGAAGTTTTTGCAGTTTTTGGCCTTTATTTCCACTTTGTATCCCATAACGCGTCAATAAAAGCAATTCTAAGTTGTTTTCAGCCATTTTTAGGAGCGGTCAAATTTTGACTTTTTTTGCCATACTATACTATTGCCTCTTTTGGCCACTTTTTTGACATCCCAAATTATGAAGTTTTGCAGTTTTTGGCCTTTATTTCCACTTTGTATCCCATAACGCGTCAATAAAAGCTATTCTAAGTTGTTTTCAGCCATTTTAGGAGCGGTCAAATTTTGACTTTTTTCGCCATACTATACTATTGCCTCTTTTGGCCATTTTTTTTGACATCCCAAATTATGAAGTTTTTGCAGTTTTTTGGCCTTTATTTCCACTTTGTACAACATAACGCGTCAATAAAACCTATTCTAAGTTGTTTTCAGCCATTTTTAGGAGCGGTCAAATTTTGACTTTTTTCGCCATACTATACTATTGCCTCTTTTGGCCATTTTTGTGACGTCCTAAATTCTGAAGTTTTTGACCTTTTTTGGCCTTTGTTTCCACTTTGTACAACATAACGCTGCCTCACGAAAGCTATTCTAAGTTGTTTTCAGCCATTTTAGGAGCGGTCAAATTTTGACTTTTTTCGCCATACTATACTATTGCCTCTTTTGGCCATTTTTTTGACATCCCAAATTATGAAGTTTTTGCAGTTTTTTGGCCTTTATTTCCACTTTGTATCCCATAACGCGTCAATAAAAGCGATTCTAAGTTGTTTTCAGCCATTTTTAGGAGCGGTCAAATTTTGACTTTTTCGCCATACTATACTATTGCCTCTTTTGGCCATTTTTGTGACATCCTAAATTATGATGTTTTTGACCTTTTTGGCCTTTATTTCCACTTTGTACAACATAACGCGTCTCTACGAGCTATTCTAAGTTGTTTTCAGCCATTTTTAGGAGCGGTCAAATTTTGACTTTTTTCGCCATACTATACTATTGCCTCTTTTGGCCATTTTTTTTGACATCCCAAATTATGAAGTTTTTGCAGTTTTTTGGCCTTTATTTCCACTTTGTATCCCATAACGTCAATAAAAGCTATTCTAAGTTGTTTTCAGCCATTTTAGGAGCGGTCAAATTTTGACTTTTTCGCCATACTATACTATTGCCTCTTTTGGCCATTTTTGTGACGTCCTAAATTCTGAAGTTTTTGACCTTTTTTGGCCTTTGTTTCCACTTTGTATCCCATAACGCGTCAATAAAAGCTATTCTAAGTTGTTTTCAGCCATTTTTAGGAGCGGTCAAATTTTGACTTTTTTCGCCATACTATACTATTGCCTCTTTTGGCCATTTTTTTTGACATCCCAAATTATGAAGTTTTTGCAGTTTTTTGGCCTTTATTTCCACTTTGTATCCCATAACGCGTCAATAAAAGCTATTCTAAGTTGTTTTCAGCCATTTTTAGGAGCGGTCAAATTTTTGACTTTTTTGCCATACTATACTATTGCCTCTTTTGGCCATTTTTTTGACATCCCAAATTATGAAGTTTTTGCAGTTTTTGGCCTTTATTTCCACTTTGTATCCCATAACGCCATTAATAAAAGCTATTCTAAGTTGTTTTCAGCCATTTTAGGAGCGGTCAAATTTTGACTTTTTCGCCATACTATACTATTGCCTCTTTTGGCCATTTTTTGACATCCCAAATTATGAAGGTTTTGCAGTTTTTTGGCCTTTATTTCCACTTTGTATCCCATAACGCGTCAATAAAAGCTATTCTAAGTTGTTTTCAGCCATTTTTAGGAGCGGTCAAATTTTGACTTTTTTCGCCATACTATACTATTGCCTCTTTTGGCCATTTTTTTTGACATCCCAAATTATGAAGTTTTTGCAGTTTTTTGGCCTTTATTTCCACTTTGTATCCCATAACGGTCAATAAAAGCTATTCTAAGTTGTTTTCAGCCATTTTTAGGAGCGGTCAAATTTTGACTTTTTTCGCCATACTATACTATTGCCTCTTTTGGCCATTTTTTTTGACATCCCAAATTATGAAGTTTTTGCAGTTTTTTGGCCTTTATTTCCACTTTGTATCCCATAACGCGTCAATAAAAGCTATTCTAAGTTGTTTTCAGCCATTTTTAGAGCGGTCAAATTTTGACTTTTTTCGCCATACTATACTATTGCCTCTTTTGGCCATTTTTTTGACATCCCAAATTATGAAGTTTTGCAGTTTTTTGGCCTTTATTTCCACTTTGTATCCCATAACGCGTCAATAAAAGCTATTCTAAGTTGTTTTCAGCCATTTTAGGAGCGGTCAAATTTTGACTTTTTTCGCCATACTATACTATTGCCTCTTTTGGCCATTTTTTTGACATCCCAAATTATGAAGTTTTTGCAGTTTTTTGGCCTTTATTTCCACTTTGTATCCCATAACGCGTCAATAAAAGCTATTCTAAGTTGTTTTCAGCCATTTTAGGAGCGGTCAAATTTTGACTTTTTTCGCCATACTATACTATTGCCTCTTTTGGCCATTTTTTGACATCCCAAATTATGAAGTTTTTGGCCTTTTTTTGCCTTTATTTCCACTTTGTATCCCATAACGCATCAATAAAAGCTATTCTAAGTTGTTTTCAGCCATTTTTAGGAGCGGTCAAATTTTGACTTTTTTCGCCATACTATACTATTGCCTCTTTTGGCCATTTTTTTTGACATCCCAAATTATGAAGTTTTTGCAGTTTTTTGGCCTTTATTTCCGCTTTGTATCCCATAACGTCCAATCAAAAGCTATTCTAAGTTGTTTTCAGCCATTTTAGGAGCGGTCAAATTTTGACTTTTTCGCCATACTATACTATTGCCTCTTTTGGCCATTTTTTGACATCCCAAATTATGAAGTTTTTGCAGTTTTTGGCCTTTATTTCCACTTTGTATCCCATAACGTCATATCAAGAAGCTATTCTGTTGTTTTCAGCCATTTTTAGGAGCGGTCAAATTTTGACTTTTTTTCGCCATACTATACTATTGCCTCTTTTGGCCATTTTGTGACATCCTAAATTATGAAGTTTTTGACCTTTTTTGGCCTTTATTTCCACTTTGTATACCATAACGCGTCAATAAAAGCTATTCTAAGTTGTTTTCAGCCATTTTTAGGAGCGGTCAAATTTTGACTTTTTTCGCCATACTATACTATTGCCTCTTTTGGCCATTTTTTTGACATCCCAAATTATGAAGTTTTTGCAGTTTTTTGGCCTTTATTTCCACTTTGTATCCCATAACGCGTCAATAAAAGCTATTCTAAGTTGTTTTCAGCCATTTTTAGGAGCGGTCAAATTTTGACTTTTTTCGCCATACTATACTATTGCCTCTTTTGGCCATTTTTTGACATCCCAAATTATGAAGTTTTTGCAGTTTTTTGGCCTTTATTTCCACTTTGTATCCCATAACGCGTCAATAAAAGCTATTCTAAGTTGTTTTCAGCCATTTTAGGAGCGGTCAAATTTTGACTTTTTTTCGCCATACTATACTATTGCCTCTTTTGGCCATTTTTTGACATCCCAAATTATGAAGTTTTTGCAGTTTTTTGGCCTTTATTTCCACTTTGTATCCCATAACGCGTCAATAAAAGCTATTCTAAGTTGTTTTCAGCCATTTTAGGAGCGGTCAAATTTTGACTTTTTTGCCATACTATACTATTGCCTCTTTTGGCCATTTTTGTGACGTCCTAAATTCTGAAGTTTTTGACCTTTTTGGCCTTTGTTTCCACTTTGTACAACATAACGCGTCTCTACGAGCTATTCTAAGTTGTTTTCAGCCATTTTTAGGAGCGGTCAAATTTTGACTTTTTTCGCCATACTATACTATTGCCTCTTTTGGCCATTTTTTTTGACATCCCAAATTATGAAGTTTTTGCAGTTTTTTGGCCTTTATTTCCACTTTGTATCCCATAACGCGTATCAAGAAGCTATTCTAAGTTGTTTTCAGCCATTTTTAGGAGCGGTCAAATTTTGACTTTTTTCGCCATACTATACTATTGCCTCTTTTGGCCATTTTTTGACATCCCAAATTATGAAGTTTTTGACCTTTTTTGGCCTTTTGTTTCCACTTTGTACAACATAACGCTGCGTCTAAAAGCTATTCTAAGTTGTTTTCAGCCATTTTTAGGAGCGGTCAAATTTTGACTTTTTCGCCATACTATACTATTGCCTCTTTTGGCCATTTTTTTGACATCCCAAATTATGAAGTTTTTTGCAGTTTTTTGGCCTTTATTTCCACTTTGTATCCCATAACGTCATTAATAAAAGCTATTCTAAGTTGTTTTCAGCCATTTTTAGAGCGGTCAAATTTTGACTTTTTTCGCCATACTATACTATACTATTGCCTCTTTTGGCCATTTTTGTGACGTCCTAAATTATGATGTTTTTGACCTTTTTTGGCCTTTGTTTCCACTTTGTACAACATAACGCGTCTCTACGAGCTATTCTAAGTTGTTTTCAGCCATTTTTAGGAGCGGTCAAATTTTGACTTTTTTCGCCATACTATACTATTGCCTCTTTTGGCCATTTTTTTTGACATCCCAAATTATGAAGTTTTTGCAGTTTTTTGGCCTTTATTTCCACTTTGTATACCATAACGCATATCAAGAAGCTATTCTAAGTTGTTTTCAGCCATTTTAGGAGCGGTCAAATTTTGACTTTTTTCGCCATACTATACTATTGCCTCTTTTGGCCATTTTTTGACATCCCAAATTATGAAGTTTTTTGACCTTTTTGGCCTTTATTTCCACTTTGTATCCCATAACGCGTCAATAAAAGCTATTCTAAGTTGTTTTCAGCCATTTTAGAAGCGGTCAAATTTTGACTTTTTTCGCCATACTATACTATTGCCTCTTTTGGCCATTTTTTGACATCCCAAATTATGAAGTTTTTGCAGTTTTTGGCCTTTATTTCCACTTTGTATCCCATAACGTCATTAATAAAAGCTATTCTAAGTTGTTTTCAGCCATTTTTAGAAGCGGTCAAATTTTGACTTTTTTCGCCATACTATACTATTGCCTCTTTTGGCCATTTTTTTGACATCCCAAATTATGAAGTTTTTGCATTTTTTGGACTTTATTTCCACTTTGTATCCCATAACGCATCAATAAAAGCTATTCTAAGTTGTTTTCAGCCATTTTTAGGAGCGGTCAAATTTTGACTTTTTTCGCCATACTATACTATTGCCTCTTTTGGCCATTTTTTTTGACATCCCAAATTATGAAGTTTTTGCAGTTTTTTGGCCTTTATTTCCACTTTGTATCCCATAACGTCAATAAAAGCTATTCTAAGTTGTTTTCAGCCATTTTTAGGAGCGGTCAAATTTTGACTTTTTTCGCCATACTATACTATTGCCTCTTTTGTCCATTTTTTGACATCCCAAATTATGAAGTTTTTGCAGTTTTTGGCCTTTATTTCCACTTTGTATCCCATAACGCATCAATAAAAGCTATTCTAAGTTGTTTTCAGCCATTTTAGGAGCGGTCAAATTTTGACTTTTTCGCCATACTATACTATTGCCTCTTTTGGCCATTTTTTGACATCCCAAATTATGAAGTTTTTGGCCTTTTTTTGCCTTTATTTCCACTTTGTATCCCATAACGCGTCAATAAAAGCTATTCTAAGTTGTTTTCAGCCATTTTTAGGAGCGGTCAAATTTTGACTTTTTTCGCCATACTATACTATTGCCTCTTTTGGCCATTTTTTTGACATCCCAAATTATGAAGTTTTTGCAGTTTTTTGGCCTTTATTTCCACTTTGTATCCCATAACGCGTCAATAAAAGCTATTCTAAGTTGTTTTCAGCCATTTTTAGAAGCGGTCAAATTTTGACTTTTTTCGCCATACTATACTATTGCCTCTTTTGGCCATTTTTTTGACATCCCAAATTATGAAGTTTTTGCAGTTTTTGGCCTTTTATTTCCACTTTGTATCCCATAACGTCAATAAAAGCTATTCTAAGTTGTTTTCAGCCATTTTTAGGAGCGGTCAAATTTTGACTTTTTTTGCCATACTATACTATTGCCTCTTTTGGCCATTTTTTGACATCCCAAATTATGAAGTTTTTGACCTTTTTTTGGCCTTTATTTCCACTTTGTACACCATAACGTCAATAAAAGCTATTCTAAGTTGTTTTCAGCCATTTTTAGGAGCGGTCAAATTTTGACTTTTTTCGCCATACTATACTATTGCCTCTTTTGGCCATTTTTTTGACATCCCAAATTATGAAGTTTTTGCAGTTTTTTGGACTTTATTTCCACTTTGTATCCCATAACGTCAATAAAACCTATTCTAAGTTGTTTTCAGCCATTTTTAGGAGCGGTCAAATTTTGACTTTTTTCGCCATACTATACTATTGCCTCTTTTGGCCATTTTTTTGACATCCCAAATTATGAAGTTTTGACCTTTTTTGGCCTTTATTTCCACTTTGTATCCCATAACGCGTCAATAAAAGCTATTCTAAGTTGTTTTCAGCCATTTTAGGAGCGGTCAAATTTTGACTTTTTCGCCATACTATACTATTGCCTCTTTTGGCCATTTTTTGACATCCTAAATTATGAAGTTTTTGCAGTTTTTTGGTCTTTATTTCCACTTTGTATCCCATAACGCGTCAATAAAAGCTATTCTAAGTTGTTTTCAGCCATTTTAGGAGCGGTCAAATTTTGACTTTTTTCGCCATACTATACTATTGCCTCTTTTGGCCATTTTTTGACATCCCAAATTATGAAGTTTTTGCAGTTTTTGGCCTTTATTTCCACTTTGTATCCCATAACGCATATCAAAAGCTATTCTAAGTTGTTTTCAGCCATTTTAGGAGCGGTCAAATTTTGACTTTTTTCGCCATACTATACTATTGCCTCTTTTGGCCATTTTTTGACATCCCAAATTATGAAGTTTTGACCTTTTTGGCCTTTATTTCCACTTTGTATCCCATAACGCGTCAATAAAAGCTATTCTAAGTTGTTTTCAGCCATTTTAGGAGCGGTCAAATTTTGACTTTTTTCGCCATACTATACTATTGCCTCTTTTGGCCATTTTTTTTGACATCCCAAATTATGAAGTTTTTGCAGTTTTTTGGCCTTTATTTCCACTTTGTATCCCATAACGTCAATAAAAGCTATTCTAAGTTGTTTTCAGCCATTTTAGAAGCGGTCAAATTTTGACTTTTTCGCCATACTATACTATTGCCTCTTTTGGCCATTTTTTTTGACATCCCAAATTATGAAGTTTTTGCAGTTTTTTGGCCTTTATTTCCACTTTGTATCCCATAACGCGTCAATAAAAGCTATTCTAAGTTGTTTTCAGCCATTTTTAGGAGCGGTCAAATTTTGACTTTTTTCGCCATACTATACTATTGCCTCTTTTGGCCATTTTTTTGACATCCCAAATTATGAAGTTTTTGACCTTTTTTGGCCTTTATTTCCACTTTGTACACCATAACGTCTCATAAAAGCTATTCTAAGTTGTTTTCAGCCATTTTAGGAGCGGTCAAATTTTGACTTTTTTTCGCCATACTATACTATTGCCTCTTTTGGCCATTTTTTTGACATACCAAATTATGAAGTTTTTGCAGTTTTTTGGCCTTTATTTCCACTTTGTTACCATAACGCCATTAATAAAACCTATTCTAAGTTGTTTTCAGCCATTTTTAGGAGCGGTCAAATTTTGACTTTTTTCGCCATACTATACTATTGCCTCTTTTGGCCATTTTTTTTGACATCCCAAATTATGAAGTTTTTGCAGTTTTTTGGCCTTTATTTCCACTTTGTATACCATAACGCATATCAATAAAACCTATTCTAAGTTGTTTTCAGCCATTTTTAGGAGCGGTCAAATTTTGACTTTTTTCGCCATACTATACTATTGCCTCTTTTGGCCATTTTTTTTGACATCCCAAATTATGAAGTTTTTGCAGTTTTTTGGCCTTTATTTCCACTTTGTATCCCATAACGCGTCAATAAAAGCTATTCTAAGTTGTTTTCAGCCATTTTTAGGAGCGGTCAAATTTTGACTTTTTTTGCCATACTATACTATTGCCTCTATTTGGCCATTTTTTGACATCCCAAATTATGAAGTTTTTGACCTTTTTGGCCTTTATTTCCACTTTGTACAACATAACGCGTCAATAAAAGCTATTCTAAGTTGTTTTCAGCCATTTTAGGAGCGGTCAAATTTTGACTTTTTTTCGCCATACTATACTATTGCCTCTTTTGGCCATTTTTTTGACATCCCAAATTATGAAGTTTTTGCAGTTTTTTGGCCTTTATTTCCACTTTGTATCCCATAACGCGTCAATAAAAGCTATTCTAAGTTGTTTTCAGCCATTTTTAGGAGCGGTCAAATTTTGACTTTTTTCGCCATACTATACTATTGCCTCTTTTGGCCATTTTTTTGACATCCCAAATTATGAAGTTTTTGGCCTTTTTTTGCCTTTATTTCCACTTTGTATCCCATAACGCGTCAATAAAAGCTATTCTAAGTTGTTTTCAGCCATTTTTAGGAGCGGTCAAATTTTGACTTTTTTCGCCATACTATACTATTGCCTCTTTTGGCCATTTTTTTTGACATCCCAAATTATGAAGTTTTTGCAGTTTTTTGGCCTTTATTTCCACTTTGTATCACATAACGTCAATAAAAGCTATTCTAAGTTGTTTTCAGCCATTTTAGGAGCGGTCAAATTTTGACTTTTTCGCCATACTATACTATTGCCTCTTTTGGCCATTTTTTGACATCCCAAATTATGAAGTTTTTGCAGTTTTTGGCCTTTATTTCCACTTTGTATCCCATAACGCGTCAATAAAAGCTATTCTAAGTTGTTTTCAGCCATTTTTAGGAGCGGTCAAATTTTGACTTTTTTCGCCATACTATACTATTGCCTCTTTTGGCCATTTTTTTTGACATCCCAAATTATGAAGTTTTTGCAGTTTTTTGGCCTTTATTTCCACTTTGTATCCCATAACGCGTCAATAAAAGCTATTCTAAGTTGTTTTCAGCCATTTTTAGAAGCGGTCAAATTTTGACTTTTTTCGCCATACTATACTATTGCCTCTTTTGGCCATTTTTTTGACATCCCAAATTATGAAGTTTTGCAGTTTTTTGGCCTTTATTTCCACTTTGTATCCCATAACGCATATCAATAAAAGCTATTCTAAGTTGTTTTCAGCCATTTTTAGGAGCGGTCAAATTTTGACTTTTTTCGCCATACTATACTATTGCCTCTTTTGGCCATTTTTTTTGACATCCCAAATTATGAAGTTTTTGCAGTTTTTTGGCCTTTATTTCCACTTTGTATCCCATAACGCGTCAATAAAAGCTATTCTAAGTTGTTTTCAGCCATCTTTAGGAGCGGTCAAATTTTGACTTTTTCGCCATACTATACTATTGCCTCTTTTGGCCATTTTTTGACATCCCAAATTATGAAGTTTTTGCAGTTTTTTGGCCTTTATTTCCACTTTGTATCCCATAACGCGTCAATAAAAGCTATTCTAAGTTGTTTTCAGCCATTTTTAGGAGCGGTCAAATTTTGACTTTTTTCGCCATACTATACTATTGCCTCTTCTGGCCATTTTTTGACATCCCAAATTATGATGTTTTTGCAGTTTTTTGGCCTTTATTTCCACTTTGTATCCCATAACGCGTCAATAAAAGCTATTCTAAGTTGTTTTCAGCCATTTTAGGAGCGGTCAAATTTTGACTTTTTTCGCCATACTATACTATTGCCTCTTTTGGCCATTTTTTTGACATCCCAAATTATGAAGTTTTTGCAGTTTTTTGGCCTTTATTTCCACTTTGTATCCCATAACGCGTCAATAAAAGCTATTCTAAGTTGTTTTCAGCCATTTTTAGGAGCGGTCAAATTTTGACTTTTTTCGCCATACTATACTATTGCCTCTTTTGGCCATTTTTTTGACATCCCAAATTATGAAGTTTTTGCAGTTTTTTGGACTTTATTTCCACTTTGTATACCATAACGCATCAATAAAAGCTATTCTAAGTTGTTTTCAGCCATTTTAGGAGCGGTCAAATTTTGACTTTTTTCGCCATACTATACTATTGCCTCTTTTGGCCATTTTTTTTGACATCCCAAATTATGAAGTTTTTGACCTTTTTTGGCCTTTATTTCCACTTTGTATCCCATAACGCGTCAATAAAAGCGATTCTAAGTTGTTTTCAGCCATTTTTAGAAGCGGTCAAATTTTGACTTTTTGCCATACTATACTATTGCCTCTTTTGGCCATTTTTTGACATCCCAAATTATGAAGTTTTTGCAGTTTTTGGCCTTTATTTCCACTTTGTATCCCATAACGTCAATAAAAGCTATTCTAAGTTGTTTTCAGCCATTTTAGGAGCGGTCAAATTTTGACTTTTTCGCCATACTATACTATTGCCTCTTTTGGCCATTTTTGTGACGTCCTAAATTCTGAAGTTTTTGACCTTTTTTGGCCTTTGTTTCCACTTTGTATCCCATAACGCGTCAATAAAAGCTATTCTAAGTTGTTTTCAGCCATTTTTAGAAGCGGTCAAATTTTGACTTTTTTCGCCATACTATACTATTGCCTCTTTTGGCCATTTTTTTGACATCCCAAATTATGAAGTTTTTGCGGTTTTTTGGCCTTTATTTCCACTTTGTATCCCATAACGTCAATAAAAGCTATTCTAAGTTGTTTTCAGCCATTTTTAGGAGCGGTCAAATTTTGACTTTTTTCGCCATACTATACTATTGCCTCTTTTGGCCATTTTTTTGACATCCCAAATTATGAAGTTTTTGCAGTTTTTGGCCTTTATTTCCACTTTGTATACCATAACGCATATCAAAAGCTATTCTAAGTTGTTTTCAGCCATTTTTAGAAGCGGTCAAATTTTGACTTTTTTCGCCATACTATACTATTGCCTCTTTTGGCCATTTTTTTGACATCCCAAATTATGAAGTTTTTGGCCTTTTTTTGCCTTTATTTCCACTTTGTATCCCATAACGCGTCAATAAAAGCAATTCTAAGTTGTTTTCAGCCATTTTTAGGAGCGGTCAAATTTTGACTTTTTCGCCATACTATACTATTGCCTCTTTTGGCCATTTTTTGACATCCCAAATTATGAAGTTTTTGCAGTTTTTTGGCCTTTATTTCCACTTTGTATCCCATAACGTCAATAATAAAAGCTATTCTAAGTTGTTTTCAGCCATTTTTAGGAGCGGTCAAATTTTGACTTTTTTCGCCATACTATACTATTGCCTCTTTTGGCCATTTTTTGACATCCCAAATTATGAAGTTTTTGCAGTTTTTGGCCTTTATTTCCACTTTGTATCCCATAACGTCAATAAAAGCTATTCTAAGTTGTTTTCAGCCATTTTAGGAGCGGTCAAATTTTGACTTTTTTCGCCATACTATACTATTGCCTCTTTTGGCCATTTTTTTGACATCCCAAATTATGAAGTTTTTGACCTTTTTGGCCTTTATTTCCACTTTGTATACCATAACGCATCAATAAAAGCTATTCTAAGTTGTTTTCAGCCATTTTTAGGAGCGGTCAAATTTTGACTTTTTTCGCCATACTATACTATTGCCTCTTTTGGCCATTTTTTTGACATCCCAAATTATGAAGTTTTTGCAGTTTTTTGGCCTTTATTTCCACTTTGTATCCCATAACGCGTCAATAAAACCTATTCTAAGTTGTTTTCAGCCATTTTTAGGAGCGGTCAAATTTTGACTTTTTTCGCCATACTATACTATTGCCTCTTTTGGCCATTTTTTGACATCCCAAATTATGAAGTTTTTGCAGTTTTTGGCCTTTATTTCCACTTTGTATACCATAACGCATATCAAAAGCTATTCTAAGTTGTTTTCAGCCATTTTAGGAGCGGTCAAATTTTGACTTTTTTCGCCATACTATACTATTGCCTCTTTTGGCCATTTTTTGACATCCCAAATTATGAAGTTTTTGCAGTTTTTGGCCTTTATTTCCACTTTGTATCCCATAACGCGTCAATAAAAGCTATTCTAAGTTGTTTTCAGCCATTTTAGGAGCGGTCAAATTTTGACTTTTTTCGCCATACTATACTATTGCCTCTTTTGGCCATTTTTTGACATCCCAAATTATGAAGTTTTTGACCTTTTTGGCCTTTATTTCCACTTTGTATCCCATAACGCGTCAATAAAGCTATTCTAAGTTGTTTTCAGCCATTTTAGGAGCGTTCAAATTTTGACTTTTTTCGCCATACTATACTATTGCCTCTTTTGGCCATTTTTTTGACATCCCAAATTATGAAGTTTTTGCAGTTTGTTGGCCTTTATTTCCACTTTGTATCCCATAACGTCAATAAAAGCTATTCTAAGTTGTTTTCAGCCATTTTTAGGAGCGGTCAAATTTTGACTTTTTTCGCCATACTATACTATTGCCTCTTTTGGCCATTTTTTGACATCCCAAATTATGAAGTTTTTTGACCTTTTTTGGCCTTTATTTCCACTTTGTATACCATAACGCTGCCAATAAGCTATTCTAAGTTGTTTTCAGCCATTTTTAGGAGCGGTCAAATTTTGACTTTTTTCGCCATACTATACTATTGCCTCTTTTGGCCATTTTTTGACATCCCAAATTATGAAGTTTTTGCAGTTTTTGGCCTTTATTTCCACTTTGTATCCCATAACGCGCCTCAAAAGCTATTCTAAGTTGTTTTCAGCCATTTTTAGGAGCGGTCAAATTTTGACTTTTTCGCCATACTATACTATTGCCTCTTTTGGCCATTTTTGTGACATCCCAAATTATGAAGTTTTTGACCTTTTTGGCCTTTATTTCCACTTTGTATCCCATAACGCGTCAATAAAAGCTATTCTAAGTTGTTTTCAGCCATTTTTAGAGCGGTCAAATTTTGACTTTTTTCGCCATACTATACTATTGCCTCTTTTGGCCATTTTTTGACATCCCAAATTATGAAGTTTTTGCAGTTTTTGGCCTTTATTTCCACTTTGTATCCCATAACGTCAATCAAAAGCTATTCTAAGTTGTTTTCAGCCATTTTTAGGAGCGGTCAAATTTTGACTTTTTTCGCCATACTATACTATTGCCTCTTTTGGCCATTTTTTGACATCCCAAATTATGAAGTTTTTGACCTTTTTGGCCTTTATTTCCACTTTGTATCCCATAACGCGTCAATAAAAGCTATTCTAAGTTGTTTTCAGCCATTTTTAGGAGCGGTCAAATTTTGACTTTTTCGCCATACTATACTATTGCCTCTTTTCGCCATTTTTTTTTGACATCCCAAATTATGAAGTTTTGCAGTTTTTTGGCCTTTATTTCCACTTTGTATCCCATAACGCGTCAATAAAAGCTATTCTAAGTTGTTTTCAGCCATTTTAGGAGCGGTCAAATTTTGACTTTTTTTCGCCATACTATACTATTGCCTCTTTTGGCCATTTTTTTGACATCCCAAATTATGAAGTTTTTGACCTTTTTGGCCTTTATTTCCACTTTGTATCCCATAACGCGTCAATAAAAGCTATTCTAAGTTGTTTTCAGCCATTTTTAGGAGCGGTCAAATTTTGACTTTTTTCGCCATACTATACTATTGCCTCTTTTGGCCATTTTTTTTGACATCCCAAATTATGAAGTTTTTGCAGTTTTTTGGCCTTTATTTCCACTTTGTATCCCATAACGCGTCAATAAAAGCTATTCTAAGTTGTTTTCAGCCATTTTTAGGAGCGGTCAAATTTTGACTTTTTTCGCCATACTATACTATTGCCTCTTTTGGCCATTTTTTTGACATCCCAAATTATGAAGTTTTTGGCCTTTTTTTGCCTTTATTTCCACTTTGTATCCCATAACGCGTCAATAAAAGCTATTCTAAGTTGTTTTCAGCCATTTTTAGGAGCGGTCAAATTTTGACTTTTTTCGCCATACTATACTATTGCCTCTTTTGGCCATTTTTTTGACGTCCTAAATTATGAAGTTTTTGCAGTTTTTTGGCCTTTATTTCCACTTTGTATCCCATAACGCGTCAATAAAGCTATTCTAAGTTGTTTTCAGCCATTTTTAGGAGCGGTCAAATTTTGACTTTTTTCGGCGTACTATACTATTGCCTCTTTTGGCCATTTTTTTTGACATCCCAAATTATGAAGTTTTTGCAGTTTTTTGGCCTTTATTTCCACTTTGTATCCCATAACGCGTATCAAGAAGCTATTCTAAGTTGTTTTCAGCCATTTTTAGGAGCGGTCAAATTTTGACTTTTTTCGCCATACTATACTATTGCCTCTTTTGGCCATTTTTTTTGACATCCCAAATTATGAAGTTTTTGCAGTTTTTTGGCCTTTATTTCCACTTTGTATCCCATAACGCGTCAATAAAAGCTATTCTAAGTTGTTTTCAGCCATTTTTAGGAGCGGTCAAATTTTGACTTTTTTCGCCATACTATACTATTGCCTCTTTTGGCCATTTTTTTTGACATCCCAAATTATGAAGTTTTTGCAGTTTTTTGGCCTTTATTTCCACTTTGTATACCATAACGCATATCAAGAAGCTATTCTAAGTTGTTTTCAGCCATTTTTAGGAGCGGTCAAATTTTGACTTTTTTCGCCATACTATACTATTGCCTCTTTTGGCCATTTTTTTGACATCCTAATTTATGATTTTTTTGACCTTTTTGGTCTTTGTTTCCACTTTGTACAACATAACGCGTCTCTACGAGCTATTCTAAGTTGTTTTCAGCCATTTTTAGGAGCGGTCAAATTTTGACTTTTTTCGCCATACTATACTATTGCCTCTTTTGGCCATTTTTTTGACATCCCAAATTATGAAGTTTTTGCAGTTTTTTGGACTTTATTTCCACTTTGTATACCATAACGCATATCAAGAAGCTATTCTAAGTTGTTTTCAGCCATTTTTAGGAGCGGTCAAATTTTGACTTTTTTCGCCATACTATACTATTGCCTCTTTTGGCCATTTTTGTGACGTCCTAAATTCTGAAGTTTTTGACCTTTTTTGGCCTTTGTTTCCACTTTGTACAACATAACGCGTCTCTACGAGCTATTCTAAGTTGTTTTCAGCCATTTTTAGGAGCGGTCAAATTTTGACTTTTTTCGCCATACTATACTATTGCCTCTTTTGGCCATTTTTGTGACGTCCTAAATTGCGAAGTTTTTGACCTTTTTTGGACTTTATTTCCACTTTGTATACCATAACGCATATCACGAAGCTATTCTAAGTTGTTTTCAGCCATTTTTAGGAGCGGTCAAATTTTGACTTTTTTCGCCATACTATACTATTGCCTCTTTTGGCCATTTTTGTGACGTCCTAAATTCTGAAGTTTTTGACCTTTTTTGGCCTTTGTTTCCACTTTGTACAACATAACGCGTCTCTACGAGCTATTCTAAGTTGTTTTCAGCCATTTTTAGGAGCGGTCAAATTTTGACTTTTTTCGCCATACTATACTATTGCCTCTTTTGGCCATTTTTTTTGACATCCCAAATTATGAAGTTTTTGCAGTTTTTTGGCCTTTATTTCCACTTTGTATCCCATAACGCGTCAATAAAAGCAATTCTAAGTTGTTTTCAGCCATTTTTAGGAGCGGTCAAATTTTGACTTTTTTCGCCATACTATACTATTGCCTCTTTTTCGCCAGTTTTGTGAGGTCCTAAATTATGATGTTTTTGACCTTTTTTGGCCTTTATTTCCACTTTGTATACCATAACGCGTCTCTGCAAGTTATTCTAAGTTGTTTTCAGCCATTTTTAGGAGCGGTCAAATTTTGACTTTTTTCGCCATACTATACTATTGCCTCTTTTGGCCATTTTTTTGACATCCCAAATTATGAAGTTTTTGCAGTTTTTTGGCCTTTATTTCCACTTTGTATACCATAACGCATATCAAGAAGCTATTCTAAGTTGTTTTCAGCCATTTTTAGGAGCGGTCAAATTTTGACTTTTTTCGCCATACTATACTATTGCCTCTTTTGGCCATTTTTGTGACGTCCTAAATTCTGAAGTTTTTGACCTTTTTTGGCCTTTGTTTCCACTTTGTACAACATAACGCGTCTCTACGAGCTATTCTAAGTTGTTTTCAGCCATTTTTAGGAGCGGTCAAATTTTGACTTTTTTCGCCATACTATACTATTGCCTCTTTTGGCCATTTTTTTTGACATCCCAAATTATGAAGTTTTTGCAGTTTTTTGGCCTTTATTTCCACTTTGTATCCCATAACGCGTCAATAAAAGCTATTCTAAGTTGTTTTCAGCCATTTTTAGAAGCGGTCAAATTTTGACTTTTTTCGCCATACTATACTATTGCCTCTTTTGGCCATTTTTTTGACATCCCAAATTATGAAGTTTTTGCAGTTTTTTGGCCTTTATTTCCACTTTGTATACCATAACGCATATCAAGAAGCTATTCTAAGTTGTTTTCAGCCATTTTTAGGAGCGGTCAAATTTTGACTTTTTTCGCCATACTATACTATTGCCTCTTTTGGCCATTTTTTTTGACATCCCAAATTATGAAGTTTTTGCAGTTTTTTGGCCTTTATTTCCACTTTGTATACCATAACGCGTCTCTACGAGCTATTCTAAGTTGTTTTCAGCCATTTTTAGGAGCGGTCAAATTTTGACTTTTTTCGCCATACTATACTATTGCCTCTTTTGGCCATTTTTTTTGACATCCCAAATTATGAAGTTTTTGCAGTTTTTTGGCCTTTATTTCCACTTTGTATACCATAACGCATATCAAGAAGCTATTCTAAGTTGTTTTCAGCCATTTTTAGGAGCGGTCAAATTTTGACTTTTTTCGCCATACTATACTATTGCCTCTTCTGGCCATTTTTGTGACGTCCTAAATTCTGAAGTTTTTGACCTTTTTTGGCCTTTGTTTCCACTTTGTACAACATAACGCGTCTCTACGAGCTATTCTAAGTTGTTTTCAGCCATTTTTAGGAGTGGTCAAATTTTGACTTTTTTCGCCATACTATACTATTGCCTCTTTTGGCCATTTTTTTTGACATCCCAAATTATGAAGTTTTTGCAGTTTTTTGGACTTTATTTCCACTTTGTATACCATAACGCTGCCTAAAAGCTATTCTACGTTGTTTTCAGCCATTTTTAGGAGCGGTCAAATTTTGACTTTTTTCGCCATACTATACTATTGCCTCTTTTGGCCATTTTTTTTGACATACCAAATTATGAAGTTTTTGCAGTTTTTTGGCCTTTATTTCCACTTTGTATCCCATAACGCGTCAATAAAAGCAATTCTAAGTTGTTTTCAGCCATTTTTAGGAGCGGTCAAATTTTGACTTTTTTCGCCATACTATACTATTGCCTCTTTTTCGCCAGTTTTGTGAGGTCCTAAATTATGATGTTTTTGACCTTTTTTGGCCTTTATTTCCACTTTGTATACCATAACGCATATCAAGAAGCTATTCTAAGTTGTTTTCAGCCATTTTTAGGAGCGGTCAAATTTTGACTTTTTTCGCCATACTATACTATTGCCTCTTTTGGCCATTTTTGTGACGTCCTAAATTCTGAAGTTTTTGACCTTTTTTGGCCTTTGTTTCCACTTTGTACAACATAACGCGTCTCTACGAGCTATTCTAAGTTGTTTTCAGCCATTTTTAGGAGCGGTCAAATTTTGACTTTTTTCGCCATACTATACTATTGCCTCTTTTGGCCATTTTTTTTGACATCCCAAATTATGAAGTTTTTGCAGTTTTTTGGCCTTTATTTCCACTTTGTATCCCATAACGCGTCAATAAAAGCTATTCTAAGTTGTTTTCAGCCATTTTTAGGAGCGGTCAAATTTTGACTTTTTTCGCCATACTATACTATTGCCTCTTTTGGCCATTTTTTTTGACATCCCAAATTATGAAGTTTTTGCAGTTTTTTGGACTTTATTTCCACTTTGTATACCATAACGCATATCAAGAAGCTATTCTAAGTTGTTTTCAGCCATTTTTAGGAGCGGTCAAATTTTGACTTTTTTCGCCATACTATACTATTGCCTCTTTTGGCCATTTTTGTGACGTCCTAAATTCTGAAGTTTTTGACCTTTTTTGGCCTTTGTTTCCACTTTGTATCCCATAACGCGTCAATAAAAGCTATTCTAAGTTGTTTTCAGCCATTTTTAGAAGCGGTCAAATTTTGACTTTTTTCGCCATACTATACTATTGCCTCTTTTGGCCATTTTTTTGACATCCCAAATTATGAAGTTTTTGCAGTTTTTTGGCCTTTATTTCCACTTTGTATCCCATAACGCGTCAATAAAAGCGATTCTAAGTTGTTTTCAGCCATTTTTAGAAGCGGTCAATTTTTGACTTTTTTCGCCATACTATACTATTGCCTCTTTTGGCCATTTTTTTTGACATCCCAAATTATGAAGTTTTTGGCCTTTTTTTGCCTTTATTTCCACTTTGTATCCCATAACGCGTCAATAAAAGCAATTCTAAGTTGTTTTCAGCCATTTTTAGGAGCGGTCAAATTTTGACTTTTTTCGCCATACTATACTATTGCCTCTTCTGGCCATTTTTGTGACGTCCTAAATTCTGAAGTTTTTGACCTTTTTTGGCCTTTGTTTCCACTTTGTACAACATAACGCTGCCTCTCTGAGCTAATCTAAGTTGTTTTCAGCCATTTTTAGAGCGGTCAAATTTTTGCTTTTTTTCGCCTTATTTTCCTATTGCCCCTTTTGCCCATTTTTTTTGACATCCCAAATTATGAAGTTTTTGCAGTTTTTGGCCTTTATTTCCACTTTGTATCCCATAACGTCATTAATAAAAGCTATTCTAAGTTGTTTTCAGCCATTTTTAGGAGCGGTCAAATTTTGACTTTTTTCGCCATACTATACTATTGCCTCTTTTGGCCATTTTTGTGACGTCCTAAATTCTGAAGTTTTTGACCTTTTTTGGCCTTTGTTTCCACTTTGTACAACATAACGCGTCTCTACGAGCTATTCTAAGTTGTTTTCAGCCATTTTTAGGAGCAGTCAAATTTTGACTTTTTTCGCCATACTATACTATTGCCTCTTTTGGCCATTTTTTTGACATCCCAAATTATGAAGTTTTTGCAGTTTTTTGGACTTTATTTCCACTTTGTATACCATAACGCATATCACGAAGCTATTCTAAGTTGTTTTCAGCCATTTTTAGGAGCGGTCAAATTTTGACTTTTTTCGCCATACTATACTATTGCCTCTTCTGGCCATTTTTGTGACGTCCTAAATTCATAAGTTTTTGACCTTTTTTGGTCTTTGTTTCCACTTTGTACAACATAACGCGTCTCTACGAGCTATTCTAAGTTGTTTTCAGCCATTTTTAGGAGCGGTCAAATTTTGACTTTTTTCGCCATACTATACTATTGCCTCTTTTGGCCATTTTTGTGACGTCCTAAATTCTGAAGTTTTGACCTTTTTTGGCCTTTGTTTCCACTTTGTACAACATAACGCTGCCTCTCTGAGCTATTCTAAGTTGTTTTCAGCCATTTTTAGGAGCGGTCAAATTTTGACTTTTTTCGCCATACTATACTATTGCCTCTATTGGCCATTTTTTGACATCCCAAATTATGAAGTTTTGCAGTTTTTTGGCCTTTATTTCCACTTTGTATCCCATAACGTCATTAATAAAAGCTATTCTAAGTTGTTTTCAGCCATTTTTAGGAGCGGTCAAATTTTGACTTTTTTCGCCATACTATACTATTGCCTCTTTTGGCCATTTTTTTTGACATCCCAAATTATGAAGTTTTTGCAGTTTTTTGGCCTTTATTTCCACTTTGTATCCCATAACGCGTCAATAAAAGCTATTCTAAGTTGTTTTCAGCCATTTTTAGGAGCGGTCAAATTTTGACTTTTTTCGCCATACTATACTATTGCCTCTTTTGGCCATTTTTTTTGACATCCCAAATTATGAAGTTTTTGCAGTTTTTTGGCCTTTATTTCCACTTTGTATCCCATAACGCGTCAATAAAAGCAATTCTAAGTTGTTTTCAGCCATTTTTAGGAGCGGTCAAATTTTGACTTTTTTTCGCCATACTATACTATTGCCTCTTTTGGCCATTTTTTGACATCCCAAATTATGAAGTTTTTGCAGTTTTTTGGCCTTTGTTTCCACTTTGTACACCATAACGCGTATCAAGAAGCTATTCTAAGTTGTTTTCAGCCATTTTTAGGAGCGGTCAAATTTTGACTTTTTTCGCCATACTATACTATTGCCTCTTTTGGCCATTTTTTTTGACATCCCAAATTATGAAGTTTTTGCAGTTTTTTGGCCTTTATTTCCACTTTGTATACCATAACGCGTCTCTACGAGCTATTCTAAGTTGTTTTCAGCCATTTTTAGGAGTGGTCAAATTTTAACTTTTTTCGCCATACTATACTATTGCCTCTTTTGGCCATTTTTTTTGACATACCAAATTATGAAGTTTTTGCAGTTTTTTGGCCTTTATTTCCACTTTGTATCCCATAACGCGTATCAAGAAGCTATTCTAAGTTGTTTTCAGCCATTTTTAGGAGCGGTCAAATTTTGACTTTTTTCGCCATACAATACTATTGCCTCTTTTGGCCAGTTTTGTGACGTCCTAAATTACAATGTTTTTGCAGTTTTTTGGACTTTATTTCCACTTTGTATACCATAACGCGTCTCTACGAGCTATTCTAAGTTGTTTTCAGCCATTTTTAGGAGCGGTCAAATTTTGACTTTTTTCGCCATACTATACTATTGCCTCTTTTGGCCTTTTTTTTGACATCCCAAATTCTGAAATTTTTGGCCTTTTTTGGCCTTTGTTTCCACTTTCTATACTATAACGCGTCTGTGCAAGTCATTCTAAGTTGTTTTCAGCCATTTTTAGGAGCGGTCAAATTTTGACTTTTTTCGCCATACTATACTATTGCCTCTTTTGGCCATTTTTTTGACATCCCAAATTATGAAGTTTTTGCAGTTTTTTGGCCTTTATTTCCACTTTGTATCCCATAACGCGTCAATAAAAGCTATTCTAAGTTGTTTTCAGCCATTTTTAGGAGCGGTCAAATTTTGACTTTTTTCGCCATACTATACTATTGCCTCTTTTTTGCCAGTTTTGTGACGTCCTAAATTATGATGTTTTTGATGTTTTTTGGCCTTTGTTTCCACTTTGTATCCCATAACGCGTCTCTGGAATTTATTCTAAGTTGTTTTCAGCCATTTTTAGGAGCGGTCAAATTTTGACTTTTTTCGCCATACTATACTATTGCCTCTTTTTTGCCAGTTTTGTGACGTCCTAAATTATGATGTTTTTGATGTTTTTTGGCCTTTGTTTCCACTTTGTATCCCATAACGCGTCTCTGGAATTTATTCTAAGTTGTTTTCAGCCATTTTTAGGAGCGGTCAAATTTTGACTTTTTTCGCCATACTATACTATTGCCTCTTTTGGCCATTTTTTTTGACATCCCAAATTATGAAGTTTTTGCAGTTTTTTGGCCTTTATTTCCACTTTGTATCCCATAACGCGTCAATAAAAGCAATTCTAAGTTGTTTTCAGCCATTTTTAGGAGCGGTCAAATTTTGACTTTTTTCGCCATACTATACTATTGCCTCTTTTGGCCATTTTTTTTGACATCCCAAATTATGAAGTTTTTGCAGTTTTTTGGCCTTTATTTCCACTTTGTATACCATAACGCATATCAAGAAGCTATTCTAAGTTGTTTTCAGCCATTTTTAGGAGCGGTCAAATTTTGACTTTTTTCGCCATACTATACTATTGCCTCTTTTGGCCATTTTTTTTGACATCCCAAATTATGAAGTTTTTGCAGTTTTTTGGCCTTTATTTCCACTTTGTATACCATAACGCGTCTCTACGAGCTATTCTAAGTTGTTTTCAGCCATTTTTAGGAGTGGTCAAATTTTAACTTTTTTCGCCATACTATACTATTGCCTCTTTTGGCCATTTTTTTTGACATACCAAATTATGAAGTTTTTGCAGTTTTTTGGCCTTTATTTCCACTTTGTATCCCATAACGCGTATCAAGAAGCTATTCTAAGTTGTTTTCAGCCATTTTTAGGAGCGGTCAAATTTTGACTTTTTTCGCCATACAATACTATTGCCTCTTTTGGCCAGTTTTGTGACGTCCTAAATTACAATGTTTTTGCAGTTTTTTGGACTTTATTTCCACTTTGTATACCATAACGCGTCTCTACGAGCTATTCTAAGTTGTTTTCAGCCATTTTTAGGAGCGGTCAAATTTTGACTTTTTTCGCCATACTATACTATTGCCTCTTTTGGCCTTTTTTTTTGACATCCCAAATTATGAAATTTTTGGCCTTTTTTGGACTTTATTTCCACTTTGTACACCATAACGCGTCAATAAATGCTATTCTAAGCTGTTTTCAGCCATTTTTAGGAGCGGTCAAATTTTGACTTTTTTCGCCATACTATACTATTGCCTCTTTTGGCCTTTTTTTTTGACATCCCAAATTCTGAAATTTTTGGCCTTTTTTGGCCTTTGTTTCCACTTTCTATACTATAACGCGTCTGTGCAAGTCATTCTAAGTTGTTTTCAGCCATTTTTAGGAGCGGTCAAATTTTGACTTTTTTCGCCATACTATACTATTGCCTCTTTTTCGCCAGTTTTTTGACATCCCAAATTATGAAGTTTTTGCAGTTTTTTTGCCTTTATTTCCACTTTGTATCCCATAACGCGTCAATAAAAGCTATTCTAAGTTGTTTTCAGCCATTTTTAGGAGCGGTCAAATTTTGACTTTTTTCGCCATACTATACTATTGCCTCTTTTTTGCCAGTTTTGTGACGTCCTAAATTATGATGTTTTTGATGTTTTTCAGCCTTTGTTTCCACTTTGTATCCCATAACGCGTCTCTGGAATTTATTCTAAGTTGTTTTCAGCCATTTTTAGGAGCGGTCAAATTTTGACTTTTTTCGCCATACTATACTATTGCCTCTTTTGGCCATTTTTTTTGACATCCCAAATTATGAAGTTTTTGCAGTTTTTTGGCCTTTATTTCCACTTTGTATCCCATAACGTCATTAATAAAAGCAATTCTAAGTTGTTTTCAGCCATTTTAGGAGCGGTCAATTTTGACTTTTTTCGCCATACTATACTATTGCCTCTTTTGGCCTTTTTTTTTGACATCCCAAATTATGAAATTTTTGGCCTTTTTTGGACTTTATTTCCACTTTGTACACCATAACGCGTCAATAAATGCTATTCTAAGCTGTTTTCAGCCATTTTTAGGAGCGGTCAAATTTTGACTTTTTTCGCCATACTATACTATTGCCTCTTTTGGCCTTTTTTTTGACATCCCAAATTCTGAAATTTTTGGCCTTTTTTGGCCTTTGTTTCCACTTTCTATACTATAACGCGTCTGTGCAAGTCATTCTAAGTTGTTTTCAGCCATTTTTAGGAGCGGTCAAATTTTGACTTTTTTCGCCATACTATACTATTGCCTCTTTTTCGCCAGTTTTTTGACATCCCAAATTATGAAGTTTTTGCAGTTTTTTTGCCTTTATTTCCACTTTGTATCCCATAACGCGTCAATAAAAGCTATTCTAAGTTGTTTTCAGCCATTTTTAGGAGCGGTCAAATTTTGACTTTTTTCGCCATACTATACTATTGCCTCTTTTTTGCCAGTTTTGTGACGTCCTAAATTATGATGTTTTTGATGTTTTTCAGCCTTTGTTTCCACTTTGTATCCCATAACGCGTCTCTGGAATTTATTCTAAGTTGTTTTCAGCCATTTTTAGGAGCGGTCAAATTTTGACTTTTTTCGCCATACTATACTATTGCCTCTTTTGGCCATTTTTTTTGACATCCCAAATTATGAAGTTTTTGCAGTTTTTTGGCCTTTATTTCCACTTTGTATCCCATAACGCGTCAATAAAAGCAATTCTAAGTTGTTTTCAGCCATTTTTAGGAGCGGTCAAATTTTGACTTTTTTCGCCATACTATACTATTGCCTCTTTTGGCCATTTTTGTGACATCCTAAATTATGAAGTTTTTGGTGTTTTTTTGGCCTTTGTTTCCACTTTGTATACCATAACGCGTCTCTACAAGCTATTCTAAGTTGTTTTCAGTCATTTTTAGGAGCGGTCAAATTTTGACTTTTTTCACCATACTATACTGTTGCCTATGTTAGCCATTTGTTTTAAATGCTAAAATATGACGTTTTTGACAGTTTCTTGTCTTTATTTTCATTTTGTATACCATGACACGTCTTTAAAAGCTATTTCATGATGTTTTCAGCCATTTTTAGGAACTGTCAAGTTTCAACTATTTTTGCCATAGTATACTATTGTTTTAATCGCCATGTTTTTGACATGCTGAAATATGAGGTTTTTGACTTTTGTTTTTCTTTTTTCTTTATGTTAAATTTATATACCATGACGCATCTCTACAAGCTATTCTATGTCGTTTTCAGCCATTTTTAGGAGCGGTCACATTTTGACTTTTTTTGCCTCACTATACTATCTTGGCCATTTTTTGACATGCTAAAATATTCGGTTTTGGTCATTTTTTGTCTTCATTTCCACTTTGTATACTGTGACGTGTTTCTACAAGCTATTCTATGTTGTTTTCAGCCATTTTTCGGAGCGGTCAGATTTTGATTTTTTTCGCCATATTATACTATTGTCTGTTTGGCCAATTCTTTGACATGCTAAATCATGACTTTTTTGGCCTTTTATACAAAAATGCGTGCTATGACACGTCACTATAGGGTATAATAATTCATTTTCAGCCATTTTTTGGACATATCAAAACTTGACATTTTCCATCCATGTAGTTTTGGGCCATTTCTTCAATATGCTAAATTAGGACGTCTTTGAACGTGTTTTTTTTTCCTGCAATGTATGATATGACGCAACTCTACTAGTAAAGAAAGTATTTTCTGATATTTTTTGGACATGTTAAAATTGGACTTTTTTCACCATACTATACTATGCGGTTGCTGGCCAGTTTTTGACCTGCCAAATTCTGATGTTTTTTTGCCTTTTTTCGACAATGTATGCTATGAAGCCACTCTACAAGATATAATAAGTCGTTTTCAGCCATATTTTGGACATGTCAAAATTTGATGTTGTATGCCATACTATACTATGTTTTTTTCAGCCATTATAGACACACCATATTATAATACTTTGAGACGTTTTTTTTTTGTTATACCTGATGAAATGTCCAAAAAAACATCATATGTTATGTCGACCAAAATGACATAAAAATCTCATAGTATTGTACGCTGTCAAAAGTGACCCAAAACTCTAGTATGTTAAAGTTTCGACCAAAGGTCTTCTTCAGGTGCTAGCTTTTTTTAACAAAAGCTTGTTTTTTAGCAAAAGCTATCACCTGAGGTAGACCTTTAGTTGAAACGTTGTTGTCCTATAAAACATCTTCGTGGCTTTGAGTAATTGTGCGGGCATACCTTCTTTTTTCCCTGCTGTTCTTGAATTGCCCAGCACCTTCACCAAGAGCAAAGAGATCTGCGCATAACCCCTCCTTTATCCTATATTGTAGTATGTTGTCAAAAATGGCCCAAAATCTCACAAAAACATCATAGTATGTCGACCAAAATGACACAACAAAAGTGATAGTATAGTATATCATCAAAAAACTGCCAAAAATATCATAAAAAATGCATAGTAAAGTATTTTGTCAAAAGTGCCCCAAAGTGTCACAGTAATGTTTTAGTATTGTATTTTGTCCAAACTGAACCAAAAACGTCATCGGATAGTATGTCGGCAAAAATTCCCCAAAATATCATAAAAACCTCGTAGTATAGATGGATGGATGGATGGATGGATGGATGGATGGATGGATGGATGGATGGATGGATGGACAGAGCAATCGATATTTCAAACATGGCAAATAAAATCAGACAAGAATTACCGAACATTTTCAGTAAACAAACAAAAGTATTTCATGTCTGATAAAGAGCAGGAAGAAGTAAATAATTATCAAATCCAAAAATGTCCCCTTTTCTCCAGTTTTTATACACACACACACACACACATATATATACATACATACACATATACACATATATGGACACATTCATTTTTTATACACACATACATGCATAAACACATACATGCATAAACACATACACATGCATACATACACACATACGCGCGCACACACACACACACACACACACACACACACACACACACATACATACAGTCACATATATACACCTACATACACATATACACACCTTGATAAAATCAAACAGGAATGAATATAAATCAGTGTGTATAAGTACACACTCTTCACAGGACAAAAACACATCAGCAGAGACAAACGCGGTCGCTCTAACAGCAGCAGACGTCTCATTTCACGTCTTACTGGCCGTTTCCGTCTCCGTTCTTCCGGCTCGCATCCCCTCAAAACGCTGTTTTTACACACGTGTTCGGACTCGTTCAGCGTTTCACGTGTTTCCGTTCCACGCTGCAGTACGTCCAGAAATTAACCCCTTTGACTGGGACACAGTGACATTTCCTGTCCGTCCTCACCAGCTGATTCTTGAACAGAAAAATTCCTCTCAGATCGTGTGTATTCAGCTTGATTTGGACGTCTTTTAATATTATTATAATATCTTTAACTGCAGGACTTAATCATTATTATTACATAAAGCAAACCGCCGTTCAGCTCAGTCTGATGTGATTCGTCTCTGTTAATAAAGTTTTCTCCCTGCGTTTTTTCGGTGACGGCGGGGTTCGGCATTCCTCCGTGCAACATAAGCCATATTTACCGCTTACGTGGCCTTTGCTACTTTTGTGCGCTTCATCCTTTTCCTCCTCATGAGGGTCACCTGAGGCCTCTTCAACCCTGCGATCAGCAGCAGCAACCTGGGCCGCGACTTGGTGAGCCAGCTTCTCAGTAGCGTCCCCTTGGGAAACCTGCGGGAAACACAGCGGAGCGTTAACCGACGGGACATCGCAGCGCCCCAGAAATCACCAGCGGCTGAGCTGAGTTCATTTCAAACAAAGAAAGAAAACGATCAAATAAAAAAGAGTCTTCGTCAGCCCGAGAAAACAGAGGAAAGCTCGGCCGACGGTCCACCGAAATACGTTCAAACTGCACCCAAAATCACACAGGCAGATTCGAAAGTACAAATCTTCAGAACAGGGAGCTCAGTCCAGTTTGGGGGCCACTTTTGCAAAAAGCCAGGAGGCCAGGGGCCGGAGGCCGGGGGCCAGGAGGCCAGGGGCCAGACAGACAGACAGACAGACACAGACAGACAGCACGTCACACTGAATCACTGGTTAAACCTCTGGGGACAATGATCCGTACACAGTGACGAGTGTTGAGTGTTCGCAGCTTTAAACCATCGACAGAAAACAGAATCACATTCATCCAACCAACATTTTCAAAGTGAGCCGACTGTGTCGTCGGGAGGCGGAGGGACGCCCGGCGAGCCGCAGACCGCCGTTCGACAAACAACAACGACAGCCGAAGTTTCACAGAGACATCGACGGCTTCTGCCGTGACCGCGGCACCAAAAGCAGATCTTTTCAGCCCAAAACACGTCTTTTCCCAACAATAACCAACTGTTTCTGTGCAAAAAAGCACCGCAGCGTGTGCACTGTCAAAGAAGCACAAAGTTCAAACTAATCTGCTCGATAACAGCGCAGGAAAGTATCCGAGCTCTGCAGAAACACATCCGGATGTTTCTTCTGGCAGGTTGTGTTAGCGGCGAGTTTCAAGAGATTCAGAACAAACAGAAAAGATCAAACCAGCAGCAAACCGGCCGACAGAAAAAGCGTTTCCAACCAAAAAAATTAAATAAAAGTTCATTAACGAGACTGAAGCAGAAATATCCAGCCTGCTTCGTTTGGGGGCCCGGGGCCAATCGCAGCAGCCCCACACGTGCTTCTAGGATTTTAGGATGTTTGTAAGATTTTGGGACTTTTCCAGGATTTGTTTTAAGGTTTCAGGATGTCTCTGGATTTTAGGACATTTCTACAACTTTAGGAGGTTTTTAGGATTTTAAGACATTGCTAAGATTTCAGGACATTTTTCGGGTTTTAGAACATTTTAGGATTTCTTTTGTTGCTCATTGCCTTCGTGTTTTTGAAGGAAATCACACCAGTTTGCTCAGGTTTTAAAGGGTTAAACGCTCTCAGCAAAAAATACAGCACGTCAATACGCCGAAGTCAGAAGATCAGCTTCAGATCTCTGGTAACGGGCTGTCTGAGGAGGAGCACGTGAACGCAGCATGACGGCGGGAACGGACAGCAGCGCCTCCAAACAGCCGCCTCCAGACGCTTCACGCCCTGCAGCTGCACGTCTGCAGGTCTGCAGGGCGCCGCGGCTGCACGTCTGCAGGTCAAAGGCTGCAGACCTTTGTGTGTTTAAACGAGTCGTGACCTGCTGCAAAAAAAAAAAGAAAAAGAAAAAAAAAACCTTTGTGCGGCCGGAGCGCTCTGAAACCTGCCAGAGAGAAATCTAGCAACGTGTAGACGCGGTCGGGCCCTGCTGACGCCATTGTTGCCTGCGGGGCTCGATGTTAAATGTACCGAGGGGACATTGTTTGTGCAGCTGACCACCCCCCCCCCCGCAGTCCGTCCCGCTCATTGTCCCGCCGTCACCGTCTCAAATCCTCCAGGTTTCATCTGTAGCTCCTCCTCAGGCTGCGTCCAGCTTCCCGCTGCGCGTCATCATGTCTCAAACTTTAATCGCTGCAGGTCGTCCTCACGCTCTGCAAGTCCGTCCCACAAAAGCAGTTTCAGCAGCTCACCGTCTCACCACAAACACCCCGTCCTCACTCAACCCACGTTTGTCAAGTTTCCTCCTCCTCCCCCCTTCCCCTCCTCCTGCTCCTCCTCTTCCTCCCCCTCCTGCTCCTCCTCCTCCTTCCCCTATTCCTGCTCCTGCTGCTCCCCCTCCTCCTCCCCCTGCTCCTGCTCCTCCTCCTCCCCCTATTCCTCCTCCTGCTCCTCCTCCGTCTGCTGCTCCTCCTTCTCCTCCTCCTCCCCCTATTCCTGCTCCTGCTCCTCCTCCTCCTCCTCCTCCCCCTTTACAGCAGACATTTTTGCCTCCTGTTTACTGACCGATGTCCTTCGTCCTTGGAGTCAGAGGAAACAGGTAACTTTGACATCGTCCGTGTCCGTCCGGTCTGCAGCAGGAGCTCTGAGTGAGCTCACACACGAGCTGTCAGATCGCCATCATCACCTTCATCACCATCATCATCACCATCATCACCTTCATCACCATCATCACCTTCATCACCATCATCACCATCACCTTCATCATCATCTTCATCACCATCATCACCATCACCTTCATCATCATCATCATCACCATCATCACCATCACCTTCATCATCATCATCATGACATCATCATCTTCATCAGCATTATCATCATTGTCACCTTCATCACCATCATCACCACCATCACATCTACATCATGACATCATCATCTTCATCAGCATTATCATCATCGTCACCTTCATCACCATCATCATCATCACCACCATCACCATCTACATCATCATCATCATCATCTTCATCAGCATTATCATCATCGTCACCTTCATCAGCATTATCATCATCTTCATCACCTTCATCAGCATTATCATCATCATCACCTTCATCAGCATTATCATCATCATCACCTTCATTACCATCACCTCCATCATCATCGTCATCATCACTATCAGCAGCAGCGTCACAAACCCTCCCTTCTGTCCGCTCTGACATCAGCACCATTCATCCGAAAACTTCCCGCCGACCACGAAACTCGACTCAGCAAGAGTTCACAGCATCCAGCCGACGCTCGACACCTCCTCCACCTCCTCTCCTCCTCTCAACTCCTCTCGCCTCCTCCACCTCCTCTCCTACTCTCATCTCCTCTCGCCTCCTCCACCTCCTCTCACCTCCTCCACCTCCTCTCACCTCCTCTCGCCTCCTCCACCTCCTCTCACCTCCTCTCACCTCCTCCACCTCCTCTCCCTACCTCTGCACAAGGAGCACAACAGAAAGCGGTCCTTACCAATTGACCCCACACATTTGTTAGGTTATGCCCCCGGCGTCCCTGCAGAGGCACATATATGATCCCCGCTGCTCCTTTTTTTTTCTCCCGCACTAGAAGCTTCAGCCGGGACGCAAAAACAAATCTGCTAAATAATAGGAGGCCACGGAGCGGCCGGGAGGGGCCCTTAAAAAGGAGGGTCCACTCAGCACTTCTGACTGCAAACGCCAACGGCTGCTCCCCGCGCACCGGCCAATCAGGGGGCAGGCTGCACCTGTTGCCATGACGCCCGGCGCTGACCGGTATAAAAGGTGTGTGTGTGTGTGTGTGTGTGTGTGTGTGTCGGGGGAGGGGGGAGGAAGACGTCACACACACTTTCACTAAATACACACATTTCTCTGTGAAGTTTTGCATCCAGTAAAAAAACTTCTGAGGAGCTTCAGTTTGTCCTCACGTCTCCTGCTGGTGTCCAACAACAAAGTACTGCACTCAAGTACTACTTTAAAGTACATTTTGTTACTTTTTTATACTTTACAGCTGTGATACTCAGCTTACAGGCCACAAGACCAATCTGGCCCCTGATAGGGCCCCTGGTGGCCCCCAAACATTTTCTAATTAACGGTAAAAATAAAGTGACTCTGTGAATAGATTTTGTCCTTTTAGTCTCCATAAGGTGTCCGAGACATAAAACAGCATCAAAATAGAGCTTGTTGATCAAAAAAAGAGCCAGAGGAGGATCCCCCACACCCCCGACAGAGGACACAGCTGAGACACTGATGTCCTAAAATACTGGAAATGTCCTAAAACCATATTGACATGTATGGGGCCGCTGTGACCGGCCCCTGACCTCCTGTCAGAGGGAAAGGCTGAACATTTTACTGCTCTACATTTGTTCAGTAACTCAAGTCAAAGATTCATATTATTATTATTGATAACTAAATTATGATGTTTTATTATCAGTTAGGATAAAACTTTATTGATCTCTGGGGAAAAATCCAGCAGCATAAAGTCATTAAAATGAGCTGCAACACTGAAGTCATCAGCACATCAATGCAATAATATCAGATACGTTTGGAAATAAAACCTGCTCAGTATCAGGTGATAATAGCAAAGTCTGGTGTTTTAACAATGATCTGCGACACCTGGAGACTCACTGAGGAGGGAAATCACCCTGAGAGGAGTTTTGTTGTTTTTCTTACCGTCCACATTTTGTCTCCGTTTGTCTGCTGAGGGACTGAATTCAGCTTGATGGACACGATCCGTGCTTTCATTTTCTTAATGTGGTTTCTCTCCACGTCACTTGCAGCTTTAAAGGACTTCGAGCAGAAACTGAAGAAACCTCAAACTGCAAAAATAAAAATAAAAGTTACTTCAAATCAGTCAGAGTCAAAGTATCAGCAGTAAAAGTGCACATGAACTTCCACCAGTAACACTTATACTGTATATAATTTACCATTATTTTTTATTTCATTATTAGTAGTAGTACATGCTTGATGTTGTTATTAATCCTATAACACCTACGCAAATCAGCTGGATTTAAAAAATATAATAAAATAAAATTGCAAGGACATTAGTAAAAAGTGCAAGAAAATTACCAAAAAACAAAAGAGGAAAGTTAAAAAAAAATGAAAAGAAAAAAGAAAATTACCTGAAAATCAGGAAAAAGAAAAAGAGGAAAGTTTAAAAAAAAAAAAAAATAGAAAAGAAAAAAGAAAATTACCAGAAAATTAGGATATTGGTTGGGAAAAAAATAATTCTGTAGTATCATTTAATTATATCATTGTGATTAATGTAAAAATAGTTTTTAGTTTAGTTTTTGAAAAAAAACCAAGCCCATGTGCTCAGAGTTTAAAGGGTTAAAGAGTCTCAGTCATAATTGTTCTTTGAGCTCTTTGGTTGTTTTACTTTTCCGATGCAGGACGACGCGGTTTATTGGAGAGAAAACTTTTATTCTGTAAGATTTTTTAAACAATTTATACAATAATAATAATAATAATAATAATAATAATTATCATCATTATTATTATTATTGTTATTATAAGACAAGAAAGGAAACATTTTCTCTAAAATTCAAATCTTTGTTACATTGTTGCCAAATCAAAATAACAGATTGTTAAATTATTACATAATTTCAGAAATATATTTTAGACACATATTATAAACGTTCTGTTTCAGCTGCGCAGAAACATTTCGTGTTTTTGGGTCGTCGGCCAGAAAAATGTTTCTGCTTCACAGGATCAGTCCTGCAGCCGACTGTGACGTCTGTGTTTGCTCTGCAGAGGGCGCCGTGGCTTCAGGAGAACAAGGAGAGGAGGAGGAGGAGGAGGAGGAGGAGAGGAGGCTGTGCAGGCATGTTTAGTGTCAGACTGAGAGGATCGCCCTGCTGTTTATTCACTGCTGCAGAGATCAACCTGGAGGAGAGGAGGAGGAGAGGAGGAGGAGGGAGGGAGGGAGGGAGAGGAGGAGGAGGAGGGAGGGAGGAGGAGGAGGAGGAGGAGAGGAGGAGGAGGGAGGAGAGGAGGAGGAGGGAGAGCAGGAGAGGAGGGGTGGCACTGCAATGCAGAACATCAAATGAGGAGGAGGGAGGAGGCAGAGGAGCGGGGGAGGGCGGAGGGAGGAGGGAGCTGGCTCTGCAGAGAGCAGGGATTCCCTGTTGGTTTGGAAAAGATCCAGAAGGAGACGCAGCGACTCGAGTTGAGACACAAAGACGAGCAGGTTTCTAACAGCAGAATCCGTCCATCCGATCTGACGGAGGGAGACGAGATTTGATCAAATAAGAATCGTCGTCACGCGCAGGTGATCAGAGACACAAACCGAGGTCACGTTTAAATCTGCTGCAGGTTTTCAAACGTCGTGTGACGGTACGAGCAGAGGAAGGAGCAAAAAAACGAAGAAAAACATAAAGAAACCTCAGCAAGGTCACACAGCGGCACGCCAGCGGAGCGGAGGAGACATGAGTCCTGAATCTCAAATCGGTTCAATCGCCTCAGTCTCTGAGTTTTTTCGGGTTTTGGGTAAAAAGTCTTAAATAAGGTTTGTGGTTCACACAGACGACAGATATTTAGACGGTTTGTTCTGCAACATAAAAAACGTCCATTCAAACCCAATTTTTGAACTTTGAAGGTTTCAGGCGTCTTAAAAAAGGCGGTCGCTAACAAGCGGCTAAATGCGACGACAGAGTTTGTCGTCAGACATCATCGCAGCGACACAGAAACGACACGTGAGACGAGCGTGACGCGGCCGCGATCGTGAGATCAGGTCACGCTAACAGAAGAGAGCGTAGGAAATGAAGTGTTAAATCAAATCAGAAGTTAACGATTGGTGGTGGTGACGTTTAAGTCACGTGACCTCGATGTAGCTGGTTAATAGCCGAACAGCTTTTTGTTTCTGGAGTTTTCATTTACGCTTCAAAACACACAGACGTTCATCCGTGAGGATTATCACGCTGAAGTACACTTGTAAATCATAAACGTGTTCCTCACAGAGATTATTTTTGGAGATTATCGAAAATCCCAGAAGGTTTTTGACGAGGGAACCAGCACGACACCAACTTCCTGGTCGGCCTACAAAAATACGTCATCAGCAGCAGCTCCTGCGTTCAGAGAGACAAAATTAACATGTAATCGAAGTTTCGTACGTAACATATTCATATTTTTTTAACTGTTAAATGCCGGCAACATTCACCTACCGAGTGTTAGAGCGTCAGTGATGAAGAGGAACTGCTTCACCTCGTCAATATGGACTTCACAACGGTTTAATAAAGCAAATAACTGAGCTGAAAACATGATTTAAAATGTGATTAACCCTTTAGGACCCACTTTAATATCACACACTCGTAACGCTCTGCGCACAAAATGCACTTCCCGAAATCAAGCTTTAAAAAATACTATACATTCATATTATTTTCTGCTTTCAATAAGTCCATTCAGCATCAGTCCTAATCTTAAATATCAAATATTCATTAATTTTCAAAATTGTAACAGTTTAAATTTCAGGTTTAAAAGAAAAAACTTTTTTTCCTTAAAGTTGCAATTTTTTAATTGAGAAATTAAAAAAAATATATTTTCCAAAATGTCTAATACTCTCTGAAAATAAATTTGTAAATTTATAAGAAAAAAAAATCTGTTTTTAAAGTCATAAATTAATGAGAAGAATTCTCTGCTGTTCTCTCAAATTTAAGTGGTAAACCGTCTGTTTAGGTTCGTGCAGTCACGATGATTTTTAATAACAGACATTAAACCTACAGACAGAAAAACAAGAAACAAAGTACAAAGTATGAAATCATTTATTATTGATGTGATTTTGTTAGAAATCGTTTTTGTGCTGATAAAGTTTTCATTCCTGACAATAAGTGAAGGAGAGAACATACAGTTTATCTGTGGTTAGTTTGAGCGTTTCCTCAGTGCATACGTGACAAAGATAAAGACGTTTTGAACATCGAGGTGCTCTTCATGCACAGACGGCGGTCGTTACGTACACGTGACCGACAGCAGAGGGGATTAAAGTTTAGAGAAAACCTCCCAGATATTTAAGTAGCGAGGCAAAGTCAGCTCGACTTCAGTCTGTCTTTGAAACAAAAAAAAACGTGTCAGACACCAGCGTCATGCAGAGGCGACCAAAGTGCATCAGTGCCGATAGCGGCGGTGCTCGTGGGACGGACGACTACCAGCCTCTCAGGACAAACAGCATACATGGCAATAATTGCATATTATGACGTTATATTATAATCACACCTACACAGGACACACGAAACACCAAAGTCAAGACAAACGTACATCTTCTTTCCGCTCAGGTTACATTTCCTCTGATTAGTGAGAGTAAAGCATCAGATTCAGCAGTATTTGTAGATCAGGGTACTTTTCTACGGTCATCGTGTTTGCAGATGATACTCTACTCTAAGCTGCAGAAACTAAAAATAAATGAAATAAGCAAAATATATTCGATATGATCAATCTGGTTTGCCTAAAAGCAAACATTTAAATGATGTCGGGATAATTCGGGAAGTAAAAACAGTTTTATGTTTAGTCAGAAAAAACAGCCGGGTGTCGAAGCTTCACGGGAAACTTCTGTTTATTTCAACCTGGACTAGTTTTCCATGTTTTTGTGCCTAAAACTTGGAAAACTTGGAAAGTCTTTTTTTAATTTGTATATTAACGAGAAAAGTTCTCCGAACTTCTCTTAGATTTATGTGGCAAATATACAATAAAAAACTTTGATATTCTTAAGATTACATTTGTAAAGTTGAAAAAAAAAATTCTGAAGTCAATTATGAGAAAAACATGAATATTTTCTGGGGTTTTTTCAAGAAAAAAAATCACAAAAAACTTTCTTGGTTCGTCTTTACAGTCATAAATTTACGAGAAAAACATCTGATATACTCTGAGAACAAATGTTAACAAAAGATTAATTTGGAATTAATTACCAAGAAAAATTCTCTAATATTTTAATGGTAAATTATCTGAAATGAAATGTGTAAATTTACAAGACAAAAAATGTTTTACCGATGCTGCCTGCAGCGCTCCTTATAGATGTTATGAAATTTGTTTGTGGTTTTTTTTGTGACCCTAGTTTGTGTCTTTGTGGTCATTTTGGGTCTGCGCACAGTAAGCCACGGTTCCCATTAGTGACACAGAAACATGGAAAAACAGCGTCCAAGTTGAAAAATACCCTTAAAGCTGCAGAACTTTCCACTCTAAAGAAAAGATATTTGACATGATCAATCTGGTTTGTCTGAAATCTGCATTTAACAAATGTCATGAAAGTTCAGGGAGCTTAAACACTTTTCTGCTCAGTCGGGAAAACACGAGCCAGCGCTGAAGGTGCTTAAATAACCTGAAACTCTCTCTTTTCCTAGATTTGGTCGTTTGTTTGGACAGACAGGTTCATCATAAATTCGTCCACTCGGAGAGTCGCCGGCTCGCTGCAGCCACATGACGAAATTTACAACGAAATACCACCTCATTAGCATGAAAACTTGTTCGCAATAAACGTGAGTTTTGTTTTAAAAGAATGTGTTTTCATTAGGTGTAATTCAAATTTGCAATTTCAGTTTGTGCAGTTTGTTAATGGAAACCCGCCTGCTGACAGGATGCATCTCTTTTGTGGCGGAGGTTTATTTATGGAGGTGAAAGGAGCGACAGCCAGTGTGACAGCCTCCTCCACGTTTGACCAAACTTCATTCAGATTGCAGGTGATCGAGATATCGGACGAGACGAGTCGGCCGTAAACCCGACCGGAGGAGAGTGACAAAACGTTGCATATAAAATCATTAAGGTTTCCTGCGCTGGACTTTGATGGAGGCACCGATGAAGACGCTAAAGCTAAAGGACGAAGTGGACAATCACAGCTCTGCTGGGAGTCTGTTGGCTGTCGTGACCTCAGACTGAACGAGACATTTCATCGGCTTTTCTTACAGCCGGAGTTTTAAGCAAACTGTAACAGCAGATAATAGCGATGCCATTAAGGTCCGTAATTAACACGTTTATTTTTTTAACATTGTGTTTATTGTCTTTCCGGTCTTTGAGAGGCTGTTCTGAGCTGAGTTTTGAATCCAACCGTGTCACGCTAACTTCAGTAAAGAGCTGGAATAAAGCTCCAAATTTTAGGATATAGAAAGACCAATGGCCATTTCACAGGGATCCACTGACCTCTGACCTTCAGATATCTGAATGAAAACGGGTTCTGTGGGTACCCATGAGTCTCCTCTTTAACCTTTATGCTAATCCCATGCAGGTTTTTTTTGCAGGTCATTTAATTTCTAATCAAAACAATCTGGTAAAAATTGCTTAAGTTTCACAACGCGGACTTCAAAACTGCTGAAAAATAACTGAATTAAAAAAATGCAATTTAAAAATTTGATTAATAGCAATTAACAATGGAAATTCTGCAATGAATCCCAATATAAGAAATTAATTGTTTGACAGCCCTTCCTCAAACGCAAAATGCGCCAGTAATGGAGAAAACCAGGAATGAGTCCTAAAACTCGGAGGTCCATTAGCATTTCAGCACCTCTGGTTCCCTCGTCATACAGTCTTAAAGGTTTTTGATGAGGGAACCACGGTGAAGCTAACCTCCGCATTGGCCTACAGAAAAACGCCATCTCTGGGCCACTCCATGACAATCGCCGCTGTCACAGTTCTGTGGACAACATCTGTCCAGAGGTGAGGACACGGAGACCTCGCTGTAGTAGTTTTAAGTCGTTGCTGAGTCCGGTCCAGTTAGGGATAGATGTGAACAGTCCTGTGATTCCAATATTTCCTCAAAATGTTCGACCGCCTCACAATCATCCAGCAGGTCCAACGCAGACAATCTCAACCGGCTTCATTAAAGTCTCACAGCTCTGGATTTACGGTCCTTTCTCAAGGTGACGGTCTCAGTAATTAGACACATATCCATCTAAAAAAATCACCTTAATCCATCTCTCTCTGCCATTTCAAGCGGCCAGAATAAAAGACGAGTCCTTCCTCGGCGCGTCAACATGTTGTCCGCCGTCTCCTGAGTCTGACAGTAAGATACTTCTCAAAGTCCAGGATGCTTCCTCGACAGGATGGGTCCCTCCGAATGGGGTCCTGCAGAGGTTTGACAGCTTCCGAACATTCGGAAAACAAAAACTGACAGACTTGCTCGAAAAGGTCCTGCCTTCAATTCTGTGCTGCAATTTTTAAAAAGGTGTCCGTGATTTTACCAACTGAGCTCTTCAACCGTTTTACTGAAATGTAGCACCGGTTTGCTCGGAGGAGGAGACCGTACTGTCGGCGCATCGATTTGTTCCGGCATCAATAAATCTTTCTTCCCTTTGATTGAGAAGAACAAATTTACAGACTTGACACTGAAGATACTCAGATTTAAAGGCATATCACATCATTGTAATGCCGTCAGTTTGCTCTCTCATTCTGCACCGCCTGTAAAAGACAAGCATAATGAAGGACCGACAACGCATCGACTCCCTCACCTCATGAAAGTCAGAACAAATTTTTCAAACCGGCATTATATGAGTGAAGATTCAGAAACTAGATCGCCCATTTCTTTCTCAAATTTGTTCAGAAGCAGATGTTGGCAGGCTGCTGAAGAGAAATAAGTAAAAGTTTCATTGCACATTTTCCAAATCGGGGTACAGGACCGATGCATCCTTCACATTGATTGTGGCTGCTTAAGATCTCTGAGGACATGCACAGACATCCTTGCAAATTGTCTGTATGAAGGACTCGGTCTTTGGAAAAATTCGAAGGGTCCTAAACATCGAAAAATCCTTCAGCAGGATTTGATGACATAGCATACTTGAAATGCAGCCCTTCAAGGATCCTTTCCTTGACTTTAAGAAGCAGACACTAAATGGATGAATTTCTGAATCGGGATGAATCTGTCGCACTGGTTGTTCTTTGACGTTCAGTTTGAGGTCACAACATCTGAATGATGGACAAAACATCTGTCGGACGATTGGACGGGTTTCTGGCAGGTCCGAAACGCAAGTTTTAACACAACACACAAGATGAATGAAAGCACACAGTGTTTCCTTAAGCTTCCTTTGCTTCCCTTCACCTGATCCTTTCAACTATTTACTGACAGGTCCATTCACCCATCTACCTAATTTGCAAGACATCTCAAGTAACTTTACTTTAGCAACATACCGTCTAATTTTAAATGAAGCCATCTCCTGAAACACCTGAATTAAAAAGTAAATGTACAATGTGTTAAAACATATTCCACTAAATCAGAGCAGCTGCAGAGATCAGATCTCCACCCAACATGTTCAATCTTTTACACCGAAGCGATTGGGTTCCTGTTGAGCAATATCAACATGGAAACATGCATACACAGATTTTTTAAAATAAAAGCTAAGAATCCAGACTAAACGATCAAATGTTCAGCTCTGCGTAGGAATTAAACGTAAGACACATTTAGGGTCTCGCTGTCTCCGAGCTGCGTAACATTTTTCACATTCATTCTGGATATAAAAACGCTACCAGTCCCAAACATCCAAATCTGTACGCACAGTGTTTAGTCTGCATGAAGGAGGGGGACATTCTGATGCTGTTTCCGTCTTAAATCCCAACAAACACAAACCATTGACCAAATACCTGGCCCACAATGTCCTTCAACGAGTTCAGCAGCCTCCTGACACTGAATGTCCGTCTTTAGATCTCAACAACCAATCACAGAGCCATGCTTCGATATGATGTCATGCAGTGCAATCAGAAAAAACAGCCTACGATACGTGACATTATGGACGCCATCCTCTGTCCACTTGACTGGAGTGGACCAGAACGCACGAGTCTGAGTCAAAGCAGCCAAATCAACCGTCAGAACGCTGTTTCCTTCATCACAGTGCAAAAGCCCCGTTTGAAACAACAACGTTAAAGCCATCTCGTATTATTGCCAAAATCATATAAAGGTCTAAACCCTCCTGAGGTCCAAAGGTGCCATCGTGACTGTCACGACTCTAAAAAGTAAAAATCAGCCTTATTCTCTTTTCAGTTCGACGCCATGTGACATCTCACAGAGCGACACTACGAACGTAACAAAGTGCTTTTGTGTCAGGCACTCTTCTCTGACATCTGGAGGCTGAACAGGCCAAGTTCCTGCGGACCATCTCCATGCCCCGTTTAGGAGAAGCTGTCCTTATCGGAGTCAGGGGAAGGAGGCCGTGAGATCTCAAAGAAGGAGCCCGACGATTTCCTGGATTTGAGAAGTCGCAGCATCTCAGCCAGCTGAGTCTCCAGCGCTGCCATGCGACTGTTCAGAGATCGGATGTCTCCTCTCAACTCCTGCTTCAGCTCCAGGAAAGACGCCTGGATGCTCTGCTCCGGTATCGGGCAGAAGACCCTCTTCTCCTCAGACTGGACTGGGCTTTGCTCCTGCGGCGTCCTGGCGTCGCCGACATTGTCCAAACGGAGGTCGCTCTTTGTGATGCCGCTGTCACAGGAGTCGGTTTTCTTGAGGGACATTTCGTCCTGAGACTTAGTTCTATCGGGCAGCGTCTCCATGGACTCGGCCTTAGAGACGCTGCTCCATGACTCGGCCTTCACCACAGACTCCTTGAATCGACCCCAGCCTTTAGCTTTGGGCGGCTCTGCGGATTTGCAGCCGACCAGGTTTCCGTTTTGGGTGGCGGGAGCGTGTAGCATGACTCGGCTGGAGGTCCTGGAGGTCCCGGAGGATGTTGAGGAGGATGTTGAGGAGGTGGTGGGTGTTGTGGAGCTCTCCGTCACCATGACTATACTGGTTGAGGCAAGGACCTCAGGACCTCTGGACGGCTCCAGGCAGGTGACTCCTTTCTCTACATCGCCGGCGGCCTGATCACCTCGCTCCATGGCGAGCCGCGCCTCCCTCTGCTGTCGGAAACGCTGGAAGAGCCGACGGACCGGATGATCCGGTGGGAGGTTCAGAGGAGCCTCGTTCTTCCTCTTCAGCATCTCCTCCTCCTCACGTTTCACATCACTGATCTTCCGGAAGACAATCTGCAAAAAGACAGAAAACCAAAGAAACGATTAAAAACGGTTTCACCTTTTCCAACAAAGATCTTCACTTTTTCGCCCTGAAATTCAAGCCGAACTAGAAATACCGCCACTTACATTCACGTATGTCCAGACTCATCTGTCGCCATGACAGCTGACAATGCCTCAAATACGGATGCTGCTGCAAAGAAGCTACGAACTCTAAAACATGGACGCCTCACAATCAGCACATTTGCTGCATTCAAAGGGGATCACATTAGTACTTTTTTATCCTGACATGTTTGGACTGCAGTCCTCGTCAGAAGAGTCACCTGATGTGGTTGTGACGTCCTGTGAGCGGTTTTATACCGGTTTGGTCGTCCTGTCTGGTTTGACAGGAGCGTGAACTGCCAGGGAAATCTGCATAACATCAATACGCGGTTTCAGGTTTTATTTCGTCTTTGTTTGTTTACTCCTCTTGTCTGCGTGGGCCTAGAATGTCTTATTTCATGCCACAAGGTCAAATCATCAAAACCGCATCTGTTACAGCGGTTACTCTGTTACCGATCCGTTACTTTGTGCAAACAAAATATAACTTGACATGCCCTTCCTCTTCACTTCCTCACATCTTTTGAAGAGGCCTCTTATTTTTGAAGACGGTAAAGTCCGGACTGGTTTAACAGGACGACAGCGCTTCCTGTTGTCTGATGGTTTCTTGAGGATGGCATCCCAGCTGTTGGACAACATGTATGTCCCTTTGTCCCAGGTTACTGTCCTTTGAGCCTGATCCAGATCTCAGAGGCCTCCCTGATCCAACAGTGGTTCTTGTTGCTCTCTGATCAGTCCATGATGTGGTTTTCTATTTTGCGGTGGTCAGGTTTTGATGATTTTAGGTTCTCCTGTTCTGCTTTTTCTTTTATTTCTCTTGTACGCCCTTCAGATGTTTTTCTCCATCATTGTGACGCATCGCATCAATATCACATGACTCATACCATCTTCTCAGTCAGGGGGCTGAATAATGCTCCAAAGTTAGGCTAAATTTTGTCGATTCACAGGGGTCCCTTGACCTCTGACCTCCAGATACCTGATGAAAATGGGCTCTGTGGGTGCACATGAGTCTCCCCTTTACAGACACGCCCACTTTATGTCAGTACCATCCAGGTTTTTTGCTGTGATTTGATTCCTGATCAAGACAATGTGGTAAGAATGTCTTTAACTTGTCAATACGGACCTCAAAACCATTTCAAAGCACAAAATATTGGAGCTGAAAAGATGTTATTGACGATTGAAATCCTGAGATTAATCGTGATTTTAAAAATGAATCGTTTGACAGCCCTAATAAAAACACAGTTGAGATGAAAAGGGCTTGCACCAGCAGACACTTCGGCTGAAACGCTTTATGTTTCCTGTTGCTGCAGAAACATCCGCGCCGGGCGCTCCCACCCAGCGCTCCAGGCCATCGATTAAAACTGCATGATCAACAGTGTCAAATGGAGCACTCACATCTGAAAGTGTGTCTATCGAGCATTTACTGCTTCTGCTGTTAAAACAAGTCATTCATTATTTAAGAGGAGGCCTGCCTGGGAAACCTTCGAACACTTTGATCAAAATGTCACAAAAAATATAGCTGAGATTAAAAACCTTCAGAAAAACACCTGAAAGGACTTGATTTATGTATCAAAACTGACCGGCACATTAGTTGTTACTATTCAAAACGGGTAAAACTGTCTGCGATTTTCATCTTTCTTGGTTAGATTTCCGTTTTCTTGAAACGAATGACGTCATGTTACTGATGGATTACCAGAATAAAAGTAGTAAATTCTTTCCACCCCTAACTTTGAATTTATATCAATTCAGTCATTTAAAAAAATCATATCATAAAAAGAAATAAAAATTTGGCATTCATAAATAGATTTTTTCCTGCCAAATAAGAACCTGTTAAAAACCCAAACTTTTTTTTAATGCAGATATCTGAAGCGGTGTTGTGGTCCTTTAATCTGCTGAAGCTGCAGCAGGCGTTCTCTCGCCGCCCCTCCAGGTGTGAAGGTTGTCGGTGCTGACCCGTCTGTAAACCGCTGCGTGTTCACATCAGTGACTTCGGTGTACATCAGAGGCTCGGCAGCCTCACGTGACCTCCTGACCTCCGCTCAGTCTTTATTCTGCAGCGGCAGCAGCGAGGCTTTCCCCCATCATCATCCTCATCCTGCCGTCAGAGCCCCGCGCCGGTCAGGGAGCTCCTGACCCGCTGAAATTGGATCGGGTGAACGCCGCAGCAGCGGCCGGACGGTTCTGTCAGAGCGCGACGAGAACGGAGGAACACAGAACGTGAGAGAACTGCTGATGTTCGTGATGCTGCTCTGTTTCCCTCGCTGCAGACTCAACGAACCACAGAGACTCAGCGTGCTGCGTTCAGCCGAAAACACAAACAGCAGAAACGCTCAGCCGGCTCTGCTGAGGGGCCACTAAAGATCCTAAGATTTTAGGACATTTTCAACTTTTAGGGCATTTCTAAAAATTTTAGGATGTTTCTTGGATTTAAGGACATTTCCAGAATTTGTGGGCATTTCTAAGATTTTAGACTGTTTCTTGGATTTTAGGACATGACTGGGATTGTAGGACATTTCCCATAATTCAGGATGCTTCTTGGATTTTAGGACATTTCTAGAATTGTAGGACATTTTTAGGATTTCAGGATGTTTCTCTGATTTGAGGATGTTTTGAGGAGTCTAGGACGTTTCTTGGATTTTTAAGACATTTCATGTATTTTAGGATATTTATATGATTTTAGGGCATTTATATTATTTTTGGACATTTATAGTATTTTAGGACATATCTTGGATTTTAGGAAATATCTCGGATTTTTGGCCATTTATCTTATTTGGGGACATTTCTAGGATTTCAGGGTGTTTCTGGGATTTTATAACATTTTTTTGGACATTTGTCTGATTTTTTTGATCAACAAGCTCTATTTTGATGCTGTTTTATGTCTCTGACACCATGTTGGGGGGCCACCAGGGGCCCTATTAGGGGCCAGATCTGGTTTAGTGTCCCTGCTCTACGGTCTGCAGGGACTCTCAGTCCTAACCGTTTAAAGGACTCATTTACGGAAACAGATTATTTTGTCTGGTCTTGTTTTTTGGGAGTGTGACGTGCAGCGAAGCCTCCGGCCGGAGCGAACTGAGTCAATCGCAGAGCTGCAGTCATGAAGAGCAGCAGTGTCTCGCTTCAATGGCACTTCAAAACCGACTCTGACAGCAAAATCAATTCCTGCTTTTAACAAAAAGCCCAAACGAGTCAAAGCAAACCAACCCTGCGTCCACACGGGCCGCACGCTTTCTGTCAAAATGTCTCGATTCAAACGCTTAAAGGAGCTTCGTTAAATTAATCACATCTCTGTGGCCTTCAGGATGAAAACATTCAGGAATAAATCCTCTTGTTTCTCAGCACTTTTCGGTCAAACTGTGACGAAACGCTGCAGTTTAACCCTGAAGAGACCACAGAGAGTCCGTCTGTGTTCGGCTCTCACAACGTTCAGAGATTCATCATAATCTCTGCAGAAGCTGAGAGATTTTGGTTTTAGATTGATGTTTCTGTCCATTAAAGACGCGTTGAAACTACAGCAGTGAAACTCAGTCAAAGTGGATTTATTTCACCACATCAGCAGATTTTCTTTTTTTTTCTGGAGGCCGAGCGTGAGATGTAAATGTCGCCGCGGCAGCCGTGCGTCGGCGCAGCAGCTGCCGAGCGCTGTGAGTCTCCGGGTTTGGAGGTGAGCGCTGCCCGGCAGGTCGTTTCTCTTCACCAGCGTCATTATTGCACAGCCAAGCAGAACGAGACACGCTGGCTTTCACATCGATTTACAGCACAGAGAGAGAGGGGGCGTCCCATCAGTGTTCATGTCCGTCTTCATCCAAACTCTCCCTGTTTGTTTCATCTGATTTCATCAAAATAATCTCTTTATATAAAAATATCTCTGCCGAATAATTTCATCAATTCAAACTTTATACAGAAGGTTTCATCCAGTCAGTCTGCAGGCGGATTTTGGTTTTAAGAAGCAGTTTCCCGTCTGAACGTTTTTGAAATTAATCAGCCAGTGTGTGAAATAAATCATCGTTTCCTTCTATTGTTTTTCTACGGAGGCCGAGACGTGTCGAACGAACTGCAGATCCTGCAAAAAAAAACCAACAACACTTGCATCCACCTCAGCATCTGTAGTGTAAAGTCCAGCAGAGAGGACGGTTTTGGACCTGAACCAGCAGCTGATGGGACACTTCGTGTGACGAGGGGAGGCCGCCGCACACAGCTGACGAGTGTTTGTGGCCGTTTTTGTGTTCGAGCATGCAGCATCCATGCTTTAGGGACAATAACCGCTCGGAGTTTTTCGGG
>NC_142178.1:40505000-40635000 GCF_026936395.1 Plectropomus leopardus | reverse complement strand
AACACACACACACACACACACACACACACACACACACACAATAAATAAAATAAAATAAACACAATGTCTGATATTTTTCTTGTTTAAAAATCACATTAAAACATTATCAGAAGTGAGATCAACCTGTCAGACTTTAGTGTGCAGAATATTACTTCAACAATTCCATGAAACAATTTCAGGACTTTTCCAAAACTTTTAATGATTGTTGTTAATGTGATGATTTTTTTCCCTCCAGCCTCCGCGAAACGTGACGTGAGCAGGAGGCGGTCTGTTACCTTGTCCGTGTCGATGCCTCTGGACATGGACCAGGTGGACACGATGTAGTCCATGACGCGCTCGCTCAGGCCTTTGGGGACCTGGTAGAGTTTGAGGAAGTCGCGCACGCTGTTGAGCATCTCGTGGTAGCGGTTCGTGTTGGCGTACATCTGCTGGAAGATGGTGGTGACGTTACCGAAGATGGTGGCGTACAGCAGCGCTGTCAACAGGAAGCAAAGCGCGGTTACTCTTCTATCCTCTGGACGAAAAATATAAAGACGTTTCATAAATTATATAAAGTCTCATCTGACGGCGATATCACCAACCATCATTTATTCAGAAATAAACTGCAACACAACGTGACGGCAACGAATTCAACTAACACAAACAACTCGCAGAAACAGCTGTCAACACTTTATATATATATACATACACACAGGTGCATGTCAAAAATTTTAATTGATAATGTTGAAAAAGTTCCATTTTCTTTGAAATTTTATTCCAAACGGTAAAGTTTCATATATTGTATATCCATTACAGGTTTTAATTTTGATGATTATGGCTTACAGCTCATGAAAATCAGAAATCCAGTCTCTCAAATTATCAGAATATTTCCTAAAATCATTTAAATAGTCATTTACGATGAAGAAAAAGTAAAAAAGTATGTTCATTTATATACTCAGGTTGCTCTGATGGCGGCCTCAGCTCGTCTGTATATTATATGTTTTTAGTTTTTTAAGATTATTTTTTTGGCCTTTTTGCCTTTATTGAAGACAGGACAGCTTCAGTGTGAAAGGGGATCAAAATTCTGCCGCCCCGAAACACGTCTGAGAGCCGACACGACTCGTCACACGTGTCTCAGCTCATCCATACAAACTGACTCAGCACACACACACACACACACACACACACCCACACACACACACACACACACACACACACACACACACACACACACACACACACACACACACACAGCCTGTCAGCAGTTTGGACCCGGGGTCACCACATCGATGAGGACCCGGGGTCGTCGGATCGATGTGGACGTGTCCACCAGCAGCAGCAGGACCGTCATCCCTGCAGGACTCACTGAGACCTTCACCAAGGTCACCGAGCGACGCTGACACACCAACAGCAGGTCCAGAACCAGAGCCAGGACCAGGGCTGACCGCAGAGACACGCAGGGACACGCAGGGACACACAGGGACACGCAGGGACACGCAAGGACAAACAGGGACACGCAGGGACACGCAGGGACACGCAGGGACACACAGGGACACACAGGGACATGCAGAGCCACGCAGGGACACACAGAGACATGCAGAGACACGCAGGGACAAACAGGGACACGCAGGGACATGCAGAGCCACACAGAGCCACGCAGGGACACGCAGAGACACGCAGAGACAAACAGGGACACGCAGGCAGGGATACGCAGAGACACGCAGAGACACACAAGGACACGTAGAGATAAGCAGGGACAAGCCGTGGACGAGTTACTTTTATCTGAGTGGACTGGAGACGAGTTCAGGAGCTCACAGACGAGTATAAAGCTGAGACAGATCCTCAGACAGAGAGGGAGCAGGATCAGGGACCAGAATCAAGGACCAGGATCAGGGACCAGGATCAGGGACAGGCAAACAGCACACACTAATAATACTATTGATCAATAAATAAATCAATTGATAAATTTGGCGTCACTTGGCAGCTGTATTTTGTTTTTCGGGGTCTGATTCAGAGCGCCGTTTGAAATCATGTTTATTTGAAAATGACAAATATTTGGCAAATCCTGCACAAAACTGTAGGCTGTTTTTTATTCTGAAACAGCTGTTTCACAGATTCTTTTCTGTTTCACAGTTTCTTTTGCGTCTGGTAGTACTGTTTAAAAGTATCTGTCATTCAAGAGTAACTTTTTAGCAAGAAATGAGTAAAAAGTACAAGAAAATGTCTTGAAAATTAAAAAAAAGACAATAAAGTAAGAAAAAAAGAAAGAGATTACCTTTAAAAATGCATTAAAACAATTAGAATAATTCTGTAATAATAATTTAAAATCTTCATAGTTTTTTCCCCAAACTTTTTACTTTTCCTGAGGCATTTTCCCCAGCTTTTTTATTTTTCAAAATTATTAGTTTTTTAAGATTTTTTTCATGTCAGTTTTTTTTATTTTCTCTTTCCATGTTTTATTTAGATTTTATTATTTTTTTCTGATCATTTTCAAATCGACTCAGACTTTTCACTCATTTCTGGCTAATTTTCTTGCCTTCATCTGCTCTCATTTCAAAGGTTTAAGTGTTACGGTTTAATTTGATGTGATTTCCTCTGAGCAGTCAAAAGCAGCTCAGAACGTTAAATTTCATAGTATATTCATTATGCATGAATTCAAATATTTCAAGTCTTTTTTTGTTTTCATGTAGATGATTATGTCTTATAGATATACTTACTTTATCTCAAAACTGAGAAATTGGGAATTCCCAATTTGGGAATTCCCAATTTCTCAGTTTTGAGATCAATAAAGTATATCTATCTATCTATCTATCTATCTTATAGCTCGTGAAAATCAGAAATCCAGTCCCTCAGATTATTAGAATATTTCCTAAAACGGTTCATAAATGAAATATGTCCATTTATATGCTTAATTTACTTAACTATGAATTACTGCATCAATGTGGCGCGGAGGGTCGCAGTTTCGGGTCGCACATTTCGAATATTTTGAATTTTTCTGAGCCGAAATTAAAAAAATTCAAATAGAAAAATGCATGAAACATGTCAGTTTATGTCATGAGTCATGAAGATATGTGTTATGTGTAACTGTCACTTATTTAAATAACTGATGGGAAATACTGAACTTTTCTGAGAAGGACGTGTACGGGTTTTATCTCTCTCGTTTGTAAATAATAATGATAACAGAAATAATAAAACAGTAACAGTGATAAATGAAGAGTCGACGCGTCGGTGCGACGGCTCTGGTCTCTGTGAGAGCAGACACTCGGAGGACGCTCCGGAGAGAAAATGGACCAGCTATTTCTGTCCTCTCACATCAGCCCGTCCTGATGTCACGGCGAGCTTTACGGCGCTCACACTCACTAATGACCCAAACTCTCATCCTGGATCCAGGATGCTCGCTGTCATAGCAACCGCTTCCCATCAGCCTCCAGCGGCTCACAGGAAGGAGGGGGGTGTTAATCTAGTCCTCGGCTTCCTTCAGCGCTCCTGCTGAATCTAAATAACCAAAAACTGCTCCCTCGACACCGCCGCAGCACGGAGCCTCTACGGGAGCCCACAGGGACAAACTGCCACAAACAGGAAGTCAAACTGGGACAGAAGTTTACTCTCAGTGGACACCCTGTGACCTGTGATCTGGTTTCTTATTTTTGGGCTTTTATTGCCTTTAAATCACAGGACAGTGTGAGCGTGAGGGGGGGGGCACGCAGCAAAGGGCCGAACCCGGAGTCGAACCCGCGGTCACTGCGGAGAGGACACAGCCTCTGTACATGGGGCGCCGCTCTGTCCACTGAGCCACCAGGCGCCCCATCCGGTTTCACTTCTGATGAAAAATATGTTTAAAATTAAAGCTGCACTCAGCGATGAACACTTCCTCGATCTTCTGCACGCAGGACGCCGGCGCTTCCACCGATTAACGAAATATTCAAAATTTAAAGGGAAGTTTTTGGATTTTTGAAGTGTCAGTATGATGCTGAAAGCCTTTACATGAAGAAGACAAAATCTGAAGTCTGAAATCTGATTCAGGCTGCAGTTTGTTAACCCTCTGAAACCTGCATCCGCATCACGTTCCTGCAATCAGACGCCGCTCACAAGTGTTTAACCAAATCAGTTTGATTCTGTCAACAAAAAGACAAAAAGACGATGAGCAACTTGGCTAGAAATGTCCTAACTACAAGAAATTAGCAGATTATCTAAAAAAAGGTTATAAAAAAATTGAGATTATCATAAAAATATATCTAAAATAATTTTTTCAAATTACTATATTTTTTTAGGTCATTACCTTTCTTTTTTTTAAATTTATTTATAGAAATGTTCAGGTAATTAACGTTTTACTAAATCCATCACTCTTCTTGTGTTGCATTAAAATGCCTTTCACTGGTGTTTAACCCTTTGAAACCAGAGCAAAGTCGTTTGATTTGAGAGATGACAAAAAGGGAATGAGCAACTTGGCGAGAAATTTCAGCAAATTGTAAGAAATTAGTAAAAAAAAAAGTTAAAACAACATCCAGAGAGCTATATTTATAATTATCATATCAAATAATTTTTCAAAATTATGAATTTTAAATTGTTTTTTGATGCCATTTCCTTATTTTGTTTGTTTTTTACTTTCCCACTTTATTTATTTATGTTAATTTTTGGGTAAAAATCTTGTAGTTTTTACAGATGTCGTGCTTATTTTTGGGCCCTGCACATGGCCAAAAATGCACAAAAATTGCACAGTCAATTCGAAAGAGCTGACTTCCTGTTGGGTCTCGGATGTGGCTCCAAAGATTTTTTTTGTACATTTTGGGATGTTACATGTGCTTCCCAGTTTTCGTACATCTATTTGAAACTTAGGGTTTTGTAGCGTTTTCATAGGGGGCGCTCCTGAGATGTTTTTTGTACCGGCTCTGATGCACGTGCAGAGTTTTCTGGCACATTTACGCCCTCGAAAATGTGATTCTTCATAAAAAATAAGAAGAAAGAAAGACGAAATGAGAAAAAGATGAATTCCTTCAGATTCATGAGCTCCTCTGGTGTTTGGTGCCCTAATTAACAAAAACAATGTATGTGATTCACAGGACACCAACAAACATTTGTCTCTCAGGGGACGCAGGAAGAGGACAGACTTCTCTGTGTGTATAACAGGATGTAAAGCCGGCGCAGCTGCTCTGTGTAACGTCTGACGCTCGTGTGAGGTGACGATGATGAAGATCGTGGATCTGATGTGACAGCGGGCGACGGCAGCTTCCGATGAAGGAGACAAATTGTCAACATCGAAGCTCTCGGCCCTGCGGCCCGCTGAAGAGCTTTTACCAGCAGGGGGTTCTGGGAAACCTCCACCAACTGTCAGCAGGTCTCGGTGACGGTCCCTTTAACCCTTTAGGGCCCGCTTTAATATCACACATGCTCGTGACACTTTGCACACAGAATGTGCTTTTCAAAATAAGGCTTTAAAAAAAATTATACATTTATTATTATCATTGAGATTCATTTTTAACCGACATAATTCCTAATCATAAATATCAAATATTAATTCATTTTCAGAATTTTTGTCATGATGACACTGTTTTTATATGAAAATATTAGTGCTGGGCATAGATTAATTTTTTTAATCTAGATTAATCTCACTGCAATCCTGTAGTTAATCTAGATTAATCTAGATTAAAATTATAGATTTGAATTTTGCCAAAGACATTCAAAATAATATCTATCTATCTAAATGATGAAAATGCATCACAAACTGCTTGAGAAAGCTGTTCTACTATAATATTTGGTAAAGAAAAATAATGTTCCATAAGATTTACTTTGGTGTTTAACTTTATTTTATTTTGTTAAACACAGACATTTAGGAGCACAGGTTCTGTCTCCATGTGGAAAAAGCTTTTTCCTGCTAACTGGAATGAACAGCAGAGGGCGCAGCCTCTGATAACATGACCCTAACTGAACTGTGGGCCTACATTAGAGGTCATGAAGAAGACCATTAACGGTCAGCAGCTCTGTGACACGGCTTGAGCCAATCACTCCGGTCACTCAGGCAGACCAGCTTCCGCCTTGTTCACGCCCCCTCCGCGTAATTCGACCAGGTATACATCCGCGCTTAAACAACAAAGTGAAATTGGTGCCTTTATCGCGCGATAAGAATCCCGCGTTAACGCAGCACGTTAACGCCGTTAACGGCCCAGCACTAGAAAATATACATACATTTATATATATATATACATATATATATATATGTTGAGTCTCCTCCATGCTGAGTATATTACTGTATTACCAGAAATATTACTGGAAATTCACTGATTACACTCAAATACACAATCTGGACGACATTTAGGACACATGCATCAACACACACACAGTTATCACAACAGGAAGCAGAAAAGAGACTAAAGTGCAGCAACGTTGTGCGTCCAGACAGAGGTGTGTTTCCTGCTCTCAGGTGTGTGTGTTAAAGCTGCTTCATGACTCAGACGTGTTGCTGCGTGACATCAGAGCGGCGTCCTGCTGAGCGTCTGGACGTGTGCAGACTGCACTCCGACACAGCAGAGCGCCGCGTGTCAGGACGCATCACGCCACCGAGGAAACAAATGCCACCGCTGAGGCCGACTGTCTGTCTGCCTGTCTGTCTGTCTGTCTGTCTGCCTGCCTGTCTGTCTGCCTGTCTGTCTGTCTGTCTGTCTGTCTGTCTGTCTGTCTGTCTGTCTGTCTGCCTGTCTGTCTGTCTGTCTGTCTCTCAGCAGACAGGCCGCTCTGAATCTGTAAAAGCTTCTCTCAGACTGCAGAGTCGAACGCCACAGTCCGACCCTGCAGGAGACCAGCAGCAGCTCGCAGAAAAGGTCAAACTAAAAAGTTAAGAATTACAAAGTACAAGTGGAAGTACACACACTCACACACACACACTGTTCACACACACACACTCACACACACACACTGTTCACACACACACACACACACACACACACGCTGTACACACACACACACACACACTGTTCACACACACACACACACTCACACACACACACACACACACACACACACACACACACACACACACAGACACACACTCTCACACACACACTCTCTCTCTCACACACACACACACACACACACACACACACACACACACACACACACACACACACACACACACACACACACACACACACTCACACACACACACCCTCTCTCTCACACACACACACACACACACACACACACACACACACACACACACACACACACACTCTCACACACACACACACACACAGTCCACACTACAGCTGGGCAATTACTTGCAAATCAATTGAAACCAACATTCAGAACCTTTGACCGACGTAATCTTTCCCATGTCGGTTATTTCGTCTAAAAAAAATTCTTTTAACCCTTTCCCCACTGGGGCTGCCCACTCTAACACATCTGCCGTGAGTCACACGCTCTGTCGGACTCTGTCTCACACTCTCAGGACGACTTTGACTCTATAATACAGCTGAGTTTTTGACCATCGACCGGCGTTTCCTGATCAAACAGCCGATGGTCCGACAGCAGCGCAGTGAGACAGACAAACAGAGCGCAGCTTCTCCTCACAGCACCAAAGTGTCTGAAACAGACACATCTGCAGAGGTGAAAGTGACTTCTTTAGACTCTACAGACGACTTTGTGTTAGTTTCAGCTTTAATCAGACTTTGGATGAATTATTTAGAAACACCAGGACGCATCGCTCCGTGTCTCATCTGGCCGCTCGCGCTGAGCTCTCATTATTATTACCAGGGGCAGATGTAATGTTTTGGGGGCCACAAGCACATGAGCTTATTTTCAGCCTTTCTCTAACTGTGAATGTCGGCAGGCTGTCGGCAGCTATAGGAGAAGTAGGCCGACTCAAAAGTTTTTAATTCCTGAGTAAAATGATTAACAGCACAGAAGTTTGACAGAAGCTGAAGTCAGAGTCCTGCAGTCAGGAGAGGTTGGACTATTATCAGCACAATGTGCTTCAATTTACTGAAGTTTGTTTCAGATGGAGCTTTTCATTTTTATATAATGATGGAAAGTTTAATAAATAATAATAAATCATATGTTTATTACACTCCAACACACCATGGTCACATGACACTGTCAGTGAACTATGAGGACAAAAAACAAACCACAAAAAAGAGCAAAAATCTAAACAACTCTTTAATCGTAATCAAGGTAAAATGTTCAGTTAATCTTGATATTGATTTTAGGTATAACTGCCCAGCCCTAGTCCACACACACACACACTCACACACACACTCACACACAGTCTGATGTCATGTAATCCAAAGTGTGCAGCTGACGGACGTCTAATGATCCACACTGAGGAGCGGGAGGATGTTTCTGCGAGCCAGAGGCGGTTTGTCACACTGGATGAGTCGTGTTGGTGAGACTGTGTGAAAACGACACCACGCACTTCACACCGAAGCCTGCGGGCAGGCGGACGGACGGACGGACGGACGGACGGACGGACGGACGGGCATGGAGCTGTGTATAAGACGCGGGCGGTGTGTCGACTTTGTGGAGGGAAACACATTCAATGTGCGAACACACATTCAGCGGCGTCACCCAGACGTGTCGATCAGACGGAGAGAAACAACCTGAACCGAGTGTTTTCAGCGTGATTTCAGCAGAGATGCTCTTCAGTTTTACAGCCTCATGGGACCCGTTACATCATGGGACAGGGTTTGGCATCATCCCTCTGTCTTCATAAAAACAGTTTAACAAAACGTCCCCTCAGGCCCAAAAGAAACCTTCCAGAGAAGATCACGAAGGCTGAAATTATGCTAAAATTTGGAGTTGTGAAAGTTATTTTGCACAACTTAAAGGCAAAGTTTATGCCTTAGTTTTATTTTTTTGTTTCTTAAAGATAATTTGATTTATTTAGTTTTGTTTTGTTTTTGCACTTTAAAGCCCAGAAGAAGATAATAGAGCACTGAAATGCATGAGAGGGGTTTCGTTTGGATGGATATGATGTCTTTGCATTTCAAAAAATGTTATTCTCATTAAAACCCAGAATGTAAAATGACTTTAAACAGGTTTATTTCTGAGGTTTAGTTTACTTTGGTAGTATTTTAGCACACACCGCACAGAGACTTTTGCAATTTTACCAATAAAAATATTGATTTTTCCAAAGGAAAAGTTAATTAGACCTTGGACTGTCTCATTTCCTCCTCTGTGTGTTACTTTTACTCTTTCACAAAGTAATTTAATGAAAATATTCCCCTGCACATATCTGATAACTCATAAATCATAAGAATAACGGGCGGATTACTCCATCACTAAAAATAATCAATAGCTGCAGCCCTCGTTCCTGCGTGATGATTCAGCTGAAGGTCCTTCTTCTAAACGGCGATCTGATGCGAATAAAAGTGTAAACTGCGGTTTGATCCACTGACGAGCAGACGGCTCACTCTGCTGGTTAGCTGCCGGCGGTGGTTCGGCGGCGGTGCTGCAGAGCGGAGCGTCCGCACAGGTTTAATTTTGGCCTGAGATCGAGTTTCTCCCAGAATCCGCGTTACTCAGCGTCAGCTGATCTGAGCTGCTGACGGCTGAAAGTGAGACGCTGCTTCCTGAACGTTTCTGCACTGACACAGAATGGATCGCGGCCACTGAGAGCTCGATGAACTCGGCATCACTCCCACCTGCCAAACGCCCGTTCACTCAACACACCGATTTATTAATAATTATAATATTAATCTCAGCAGAAAGTTCTGAAGCCGAGGGCCATTTATCCTTTTTTGTAATTACTGTAATTATCCATGTGTCAAAGTATGAATGTTGGGACAGTGTTTGTCCACTGAGAGACAAAACTGTTGGACTGTTGAACTGTTTTCATCATGAAAATACTTCAACAAAACAAAACAAAAGCTATAAACGATGTTTTTTAGTTCCAGTCTGTTCAAAATTCATGAAGAAAACTACTAAAGAGACACACAACAGACACAAAGAAACGTCCGAAAACCCTAGAAATCTCCTAAAATTATAGAAATGTCCTAATATCTAAGCAATATAATGAAATCCAGAAACATCCTAAAATACTAGAAACATCTTAAAATCTCATAAACGTCCCAAAATTTGAGAAACATCCTAAAATCAGAGCAATTTCCAAAACTCCTGGAAATTTACTAAAATCAAAGAAACGTCCTAACAATTGTAGAAACTTCCTACAATTATAGAAATGTCCCAAAATCCTACAAATGTCTGAAAATCTTACCAACATCCAAAAATCTTCGACATACAGACAGAAAAACTTTACCCTAATAAATTAGAGCATCTGTTGACCAAGTCTGACATCATTTGCAGCTAAAAAAAAGGTTTAAAAAATCACAGTGTGTAGCAAAATATATGTTTTTGTTTGGCTGTTTTTTTGAAAGATTTTGGGGTTTTTTTGTCTTTTTTTTGTCTCCATGTGAGAGGACATTAGAGCGTGCGAGGACGAGCGAGAGGGACGGGCCGAGGTTGAGGACAATAACTAAAGCAGGAATTTTACTCAGAACACAGAAGCTGCTGCTCGACTCTACAGTTATTTTCTTTTTGTATTATATATAAAATATAACATCAGATTTTTGAAAGTTTGGATTCAGTTTTTGTATTTTCATGCTTTATAATTTAGGATTTTTCCTCTTTAATCGGAGCTCTCCTCACACCTGTTTCACGTCTTTACCGCACAAATGAAATCAACAGACTTTTGCACGGATCAATAAGTACGAAAGGACAAAGACTCACATCCGATCATCATCATGGCCACGGCGAAGATCTTCTCGCCGTCCGTGTTGGGCGCGATGTTCCCGAAGCCGATGCTGGTCAGGCTGGTCATGGTGAAGTACAGCGAGGTGATGTAGACCGAGTCCTTGCTGGGCCCGCCCTCCCAGCGGCCCGAGCCCGAGGCGTTGAACCTGTACGGCGTCCCCACCGTCTCCCCGAGCAGGAAGAGCCAGCTGTCCATCCTCACGCTGTTGGTGTCCTCGTCGATGACCTCGTAGTCCCCGATGCTGTACCAGATGCAGGCCAGCCAGTGAGCCGCCAGCCCGAACACGCACACCAGCAGCACCAGCACCGCCGCGCCGTACTCGATGTAGTGGTCCAGCTTTCGGGCCACCCGGCCCAGACGCAGCAGACGCACCACTTTGAGGGAGCTGAAGAGGCTGCTGATCCCCTGCACACAGACAGGAAGACAGGGGACATCTACTGACTTATTCACATTTCATTTTCAGCTTAAAAGCACCAACAAAAATACACCATTACACGTCATTACATTTGAAAAAACATTTAATAATAGCGTTATTTCTATAGCACCTTTGAAAACAGACTTCTCTGACAAAGACAGCGAATCAAAACTGGAAAATAGACGGCGATACAACAACGAAAAGCCAAACAGTCCTATCAAACATGAGGGAGAAGAAACTACGGTAGAGTCTGGATAAAATTAAAACCAGAGGACAAACGATGCTAAAGATGCAGGACGCATAATTTCAATATCAAATCATACAAAGTAATAGACCAAAAACAACAACAGAGATAACAGAAGCAGTCAAACCGCAAATAAAAAAGTAAAGTTGATAAAATCATAACTTAAGGTCAAAAATTATTAAGATAAAAGAAATAATAAAGAAACACAGCAAGTCTGTAAAAATGAGAAGTGATTTAAAGGAGGTCACTGACTGCAGCCGTATGTCCTCAGACTCGTCCTTCCAAAAAACACGTCACCTTTAGATTTACGCCTCAGCCAGAAGGGCGTGACCCAAACATCTAAGGCTGCGAACTGGCACATAAGGGGTTAACGTTTCTGTCATAAAGCTCGGGGCCAGACCCAGACCAGCTTTAAAATCTCTATTTTTAGCCTTATTTTTATTAATAATGTCAGTAGTTTTTATTGTATTTATTTTTTATTTGCCGCCTGTTAAATAATATTGGCAGCACCGATGAGAAACAACAGGAGCCCTAAACTGGACCCCTGTGGTACCCCTCACTGTATCACAGCTCAGACTCTGTGCCACTGATGTAAAGACACAGTAAACAGTGAACAGTGAGGATGTCTCCATGACAACCAGATCTGTCCAGCTTTACTGGTAACATTTCATGCTCGACATCACCGGATCAGTTTAACCTGCACGCTGTTTGTGAGCAAAGTGGGACGTTTTATTGATGCTTTTATTTTGTAAATGCTTTTATTGATTAAACAAATGCTGCTCTGAAACACACTGAACATGTTGGACCAAACAAACACACACACACACACACACACACACACACACACACACACAAACACACTCGCGAGCACGCACACACACACACACGCACACACACACACACACAGAGTCCTGTTTTTTCTGTATTGTTTCTATGATTTTTAGGACATTTCTAGGATTATAGGAAGTTTCAGAGGATTCTATGATTTTAAGACATTTTTCAGAATTTAGGGACATTTATGGGTTTTTGGACATTTCTAGGATTGTAAGAATTTTCTAGGATTTTAGGACATTTCTATAACTTTGGGACATTTCTAGAATTTAAATATTTTTCTCGGATTTTACGATGTTTCTTGGATTTTAACATTTCTAGGATTTTAGGATTTTTTAGAATTTTAGGACGTTCCTACTTTTTTAGGACGTTTCTTGGGTTTTAGGACATTAGGGGCTCAGCCAGGAGGTCAGAGGACACAGTCTGTTTCTGACTGAGCTCACCTGTGAGTGTTTTTAAAGAGAGGATGGATCAGGTCCATATGAACATGTATGAAACATGTATGAAACATGTATGAAACATGTATGAAACATGTATGAAACATGTATGAAGGAGCAGCTGTGCCTCCTGCAGACACACGTCCTCTCAGCGTTTGTCTCGTCCGTCACGGCAGCCTCTCATCAGCCCACTCAGCCGCCTCTCCAGCTCCTCTCATCGCCGGCACTGTTTCCTCACCGGGGAAAGTCCCACAATGCACCGCCGCTCCATCAACAGCCTTCACCGCGGGCGCTGAGAGACGCCGCCGAGCGCCGACGCCATGAGCGCCGGCAGAATGAAAAGGTTGATTTCACTCTGATGGGTTGAAGCGAGGGGTTAAATCCCCGGACACCTCATCCTCCTTCACTCAACCACTTTGTTTTTCTCCTCGCTACAGAAGCCCACAGAGGACAGGATTCATTACTCCTCTGGTTGTCGTTTCCTGTGGCGATGGAGCGTCGTGCTGCTGCTCTGATAATTATTCTGTCACGACTTCTTTATCTCAAGACGATAAAAGAGGTTTGATGATCTCAGTTTGTCTGACAGAACAAAACGCTTAACAACAAAAACACAACAATTAATTTCCAGGACTTTTCCAGGACTTCACTGAAACAACCATCAACACTCGGTGGCTGTTTTTCATGACTATATTATAAACTTTTAAATAGATTTATTTAGATTTATAAAATGAATTCAGAACAGGACTAGAACTGATTTTTTTAAAAATTTTTGGGCATTTTTTAAGGAAAATTTTTTAATTAAAAATTTTGGCTTTTTTTTTTACTTTAAAAATTTTGGCTTTTTTTTTTTCTTTAAAGACTTTTTCATTTTCTTCTCGCTTTTCTGTTAAAGTTTTTGGCATTTTTTTCACTTTGAAAATTTTTGTCACTTTGTTTTCTTTAATTTTTTATTTTGAGATTTTCAAAGAAACTTTCCTTTAAACATTTTTAGTAATTTTTAAAGTAAAAAAAAAAGCTTTCCAAACGCAGAGCTCTCTTGCTGCGAGTCAACGACCACTGTACACGATGTTGTTTTTCATGACAGACGTGAGGCGTCTTTTTCATCTTCACTGGAGAGTTAAAGGTTTTCTAAATATCTTCTTTGAGAAAAATCACTTTGTTCGGGTGAACTGGCCCTTTAATGTGATCTGTCCGTGAGAGCAGCCCCCTCAGACCTCAGCTGCGACTCCGCGGGTGTAAATCTCTGTTTCCTGTCCGCTCCGGACGGACACATCACTGGTGTCCGTCACGTGAGCGTTTGGACTCGTATATCTGTGGGAGGTTTTCCGGTTTTTGCACGTGTCAGCAGACGAGCTCGGCGCTGACCTTCTGTGTGCAGCTCGTCACAGCTGTGAGGTCACGCCGCAGGTCGCGCCTCAGCGCCACCCGACACGGATCAACACGACCGTTTACACCGCCGCCGTTTATTTCAGGATCGCTGCTCCTCACAACTCTGTTAGTACGAACACGAGACTGCAGAGGGATCACCGAGCAGTTTCCTTTCTTTGACCCTGCCAAAGTCGAGCTTCATTTCTTTGAAAAACAATGAGCAACTCAAGAAAAATGACCCAGAAATTAGCAAAAAATGTAAAAAGTACAGAAGAATTACCTATTTTTACAAGCAGCAGGACATTTTTTGCCAATGTGCTTATTGTCTTTTGCCCATGTTTTAAAAAGACCTTTAGAAAAGAGAAAGAGGAGTGAAATCCTCGGGGATTATATGTTTATATATTTGGGAAAGGCATCTGACCTCAACACAAGTGATGACCCAAAAATTAGCAAAAAATTTGTAAAAAGTACAAAATAATAACCCAAAAATGTATCAAACAAAAAATCGAAAATAAATAAAAAGACAAATTTCCAGAAAAATAGTGCTTAAAAATGATCATGATTCTGTTAAATCATTTTAAATATGTAACTATAATCACTATAAAAACAGTTTAGTTTTAGACATTTTCCTCAGCTTTATTATTTAACTGTTGTTGTTTTCTTAATTAATGTTTTTTTTTTTTTTAGAAACAGCAGAACATTTCTTGCTAAAGTGTTTATTACCTTTTTTCCAAGTTTTCAAAAGTAATAAAATCATAAAAGTGAAGAAGTCCACTGACCTCGTCCACGTTCTCGAAGGCGTTGATGACGTCGTACGGCAGGCAGGACAGCAGGTCGATGACGAACCACGTCTTCACGTAGTTCATGCGGATGAGTTTGGGGTCGGAGATGACCTCGCCGGCCGGCCCGACGAAGGTGGTGTGGAAGTTGAGGACGATGTCCACGAGGAAGATGACGTCCACGATGCTGTCCACCACCAGCCAGGTGACGTTGTTCTGCTTGGTCTTGAAGGAGACGTTGTAGGGGACCATGATGGCGGTGTAGAAGGTGAGGATGAGGATCACCCAGTCCCACGTGGTCTTAAAGAGACAGTAGTGCAGGATGATGTGCGGCGGCGTCTTCGGCGTCTCCTGTTTGTACTGAGGCAAGATGTCTGAGCCCAGCTGGAGCACCTAAAACCAACGAAACACGGCGATTAACCTGCTGACTTCACTTCTGACATGTTGCTTTTACAGAAAACATATTTACAGACTTACATCTTTATTTTTTTTTAAATTAAATTCAATTCAATGTAAAATTTTAATTCAATTTAATCAAATTTAATTCAATTTAACTGAATTTAATAATCAGAATCGGGTTTTACTGCCAAGTACATTTACACATAAAAGTAATCTAACTTGGTGTTTCGGTGCAAAGCAGTTAGCATACATAAAAACAGTAACTTTAAACAGAATAAGACATAAGATTAAAAAAAAATATATAGAGGCAGTATAAAAATACAAAATAAAGAAACACAAAATTTAAGTGCAAAATGTGCTGTGAAGGAATTGTACAGCTGATTAATAAATTAATTTAATTAAAAACACAAAGAAAAGTAAAAAAATAAACCACATGATAAGAGCATTTCAAATAAATCGCAGCATTTTCTCTTGTTCTCGTCTCCTGTTTGAATCCTCACAGAAGAAATCGTCTTCTGTATGAAACAAGAGAATTAACTTTCATAAAGCTCTTTAAAGATGAAATATCCCGACATGACAGGAGCACAAACACAGATAACAGATGTCTTCATTAGTGCCATCAGCTTTTATCTCAGTGAAGTTAATGGAGAGATTAGTGACAGTTAATTACAGCTGAACAACTTATCAGCGACACAGCGCCCGCCGGCAGCCCGCTGCTGTTTATAAAACACACTTTTTTATTTCTTATCATGTGAAAAAACACACGAGGAAATCTGATTTCCACGGCTTACTGGCCAAAAACTCAGCAGATTATTCTAAAACAACACAAGACCAACACACTCCAAAATACTGCAGGTCAATGAGAGCCCTAAAACACAAAAACTGTCAACCACAAAGAGGAATTTCACTGCTGGACAGATCATTAATAAAACTGGAAATACTTTAAAGTTGGTGCGACATGATGAAAGAAAACAGAGAGAAAGGACTGTGGCAGAAAAACTACAACTACCAGAATGCACTGCTCTGCAACGGACCAATAAACACTCCATCTGCCAGGTGAAGAGAGACAAGTACGATCTGGTTTCTTGTGCACAAAAATAAAGTCTTCACAGATACTTCAGCTCACTTTATTTCCAATTTTCATTCGAGCCTCGATGACTTTCTGTTATTAATTAATTTTTTAACGTTTTCTTTCAGCGTGTTGTTGCTGGTGTTGTGTGGGAGGAGCCGTGATCTCACCTCCGCCAGCCGCGAGTGTTTGTGGACGTTCTCTCCTTTCTGCACCGCCGGAGCGAGCTGCTGCAGGACGCCTCGACTGCTGGTTAACGCACGAGTCAGACGGGCAAATTTACCCCAACCTGCAAACCACACACACACACACACACACACACACACACACACACACACACACACACACACACACACACACACACACACACACACACACACACACACACACACACACACACACACACACACACACACACACACACACACACACACACACACACACACACACAAACACACACACACACAAACACAAACACAAAGCATCAGCACAGACCTGAACAACAGCAGGATTTACAAATAAAAGGGTTCATACAAATTTTTAACATTTCCAGGACTCTGAGGTATTCAGGTATCTGAATTTTTAGGAAAATGTGCCTTCCTGCAGGTTTGACAGCCATGTTTGCAACTTTTTTTCTTTAAAAATAATGTTGATTTTTGAAGTAACAATTTGAGCGATTATTATTTCTCTATTAATTTCAGGCCATTTTTAAAGAAAAAATTACAATTATTTTTTAGAAATTTTTTTTGGGGGGGGGCAATTTTCAAAGAAAAATATTTCTGGGATGTTCTTACAAAACTACTGGCAATTTTTAAATTAAAAAGGCTTTTCTCATTTTAAAAAAATGGCAAATTTTACAGAAAAAAATGTTGATTTATTTTCAATTTTTTGGCATTTTTTGATGGAAAAAAGGCAATTTCTTTTTTTTCTTTAAAAATTTCAAATTACAATTTCAAATGGCTGGATTTTGTGTATATTTTAATGCTGTTTTTTAAAGAAAACAAAACTTCAAAATCTGAATGTTTTCTTTAAAACATTGTAGCCTTTTCTTTTCGATGAGAAATTTTTGGAATTCTCTCAGTGTTTTTCTCTAAAACACAGTGAATCAGTGTGAACAGAGACAATAACGATAAGACAATAATAATAAGTGACCGAGCACAGAGCGACTGCAGAGCGAGCGTCTGCAGAGCAACTGCTGAGCGACTGACCGCAGAGCGACTGACCACAGAGCGAGCACAGAGTGAGCAACTGCAGAGCAAGTGACTGCAGAGCGAGTGACTGCAGAGCGAGTGCAGAGCAAGCACAGAGCAACTGAAGAGCGACTGCAGAGCACTGCAGTTAGCATTGTTGTTAGTCCCGCCCACCTTTTGAAGAGTCATCCTCGATTGGCTGCTTGAAGGCGGTGATGTCACTAAAGGTGCAGAGAAACAGGACCACCTTGTCCTGCTCGTTCCGAATCGGAGCGATCTTCACGAAAAACCACACTGGCATCCCTGCAGCGCGCGCACACACGCATGCACGCAGGCACACACACACACGCACACACGCACACACACACACACACACACACACACACACACACACACACACACCGGGACAACACGAGTTATTTGCATTTACATACAAATATATCTGCAGTAAAAGAGTGAAGCGCTGACTCGTGAAGCTCCGTTTCTCGGTTTCTCCGTCACTGAGAGGACACCAGCTGTCAGCACGCTGCGTCCCACTTTAGGACATGAACTGGGTCTGCAGGTGTCCAGGTCCTTGAGTTTCTGGGTTTTGGGGGATTCGGGTCGGGCGGAGTACGTGACATCTGCAGCACTGTGAAAAAAAACTGCAGTACTCACGGTTTTTCTTGTACATCAGGATCTCAAAGGAGTTCATCTCGTAGTTCTCGAAGGTCTGTCGAACCTTCTCCGTCATCTCCTTGTCGGTCAGCTCTCCGTACATGAAGCTGCGGGAGGAAACACAGTGCTGATCAAGCCGCCACGTAACCGTGGCGACATCAGAGCGCGTGGAGGCGAGCGTCCGTACCTGCACGTGCTGCTCTTCTGCATCACCTCGGCTCGATGGTAACCAGCCAGTTTGCAGAAGCCGTCGTTGCTGTAGACGATGGGCCAGTCCACGATCTGAGCGTTCCCCAGCACGAAGTTGGTGTCTGAGCACAGAGAGCAGAGAGGCGGCTCATTCGTTCATTCATTGTTCGTTCGTTCAAACCTTTATTTAGGAGTCAGGAAGTCAACTGAGGGAGTCATTTTCAATGATGCAGAGCGTAAACAAAGACATTAAAAACAATCAACAAGCAAACAAATAACAATAAGAATAGAAATTCATTCAAAACAACAAACAATAACAGCAATGTAAACAACAAAGAATAAAATAAAATCACACGATAACAAACATGTTATGCTGTAAAAGTACAAATAAAAATATTTACGGTTAGAAATGTAACGATTCACTCAACTCACGATTCAATACGATTCACGATACAATTCATGATACGATTATTATTATTGTCATTATCATCATTGTCATTATTATTATTATGAATTAAAGCATTATTCTGAAAATAATTTCTGAGTGTTAATAGTGAAATATTGATTCTTTCTAACATGTAACCATCTTTAAACGGACCAATCAGAAAACTCCGGGCCCTGGCCCCCGTGAGGAGCTGCTGCTGCTCATTGAGGCGTCCCCTGACCTTCCCTCTAGCGCCCCCGTCAGGACAAACGTCTCCTCCGTGTGCTATAATGAGCGCGGGCGCCTCTCGGGGCTGCCGGCGGCTCCACAGAGTTTAAGCTCCACTTCCTCCGTTGTCATTTCATTAATTGGGCTGAATTGTGCTGAGCGGCGAGATGTCGTGTTAATTGATTGTTGAGTCGTATTTTATCATCGCGGCGAATTAAACGGCAGCCTGACGGAGGCGGATCTGACACCCATCAGCTGCTGCTCAGCCGGCTGCAGCGCCGCGACAGGAAACACACGTCTGACAGAGATAAATGTGTCTGTTAACACAGAGGTGTGTGTGTGTGTGTGTGTGTGTGTGTGTGTACGTGTTAGTACTGAGATGACACATGCACATGCATCGTGCACGGAAAATTTAAACAGTGCACACAGTTCTCAGCTCTACTATATCCGCATGTTAACCCTTTGAAACCTGAGGAAATACAACATGGGAAGAAAGCAACACATGCCTTTTTTTAAATGTATTTATCTATTTTTTTTGTGAGTGACGCTCTTAGTTTAATTTAGGGTTCCTGCATCTTTAGGCAAGTTAGATTTAAGACATTTTTTAAGGCTCTGAATTTAATTTAAGAATAAATATAAAATAACCCAAACTAGAACGGGTTAGTGCCGTCCTCAAGGTCTGAATGCAGCAAAAACAAATAAGAGAAAATGTGAGAACTATTTGAAGTCCTCGACCATCTGACCTGCCTGAGCGGAAAAAACTAACACCTACTAAAATAAAATTAAAAATCGTGGCAACAGTTTGTATCAATTTTGTTGATTTAAATCAACATGTTTTTTTTTTTATTAAAATGAAAATAAATCCATATAATTGCATCTTTTCACTAACTCTAAGTACCAGTTCATTATACTGGTAACAGAATAACTCAAACATAATTATATTGAGTATATACATTATATTTATTTTTACTAAATTTGACTGTAAATATGAATGTAAACCCTGGCTAAATATATATAAAGCAGAATGCAGCGTAGACGAGGCAAAAAGCCAAATATAACACCAGAAAAAAATCAGGTCCATATGCCAGTTTAAATTATGAAAATATAACAAAATTATCAAAATAGTTTTTTAAATATGCAGATTTTGGTTAATTACTTATAAAAATGGAGGTAAACATGTGCTACTGCAGGCTTTATATTAGAATATATAATATATATATAATTGTGGTTTTAATAAGACACACATGGGATAATTTATTCCCAGTATTAAGTATTAAGCTAAAAATTCAAGGTATTAAGCTAAAAATTCAAGGTAAATATACATGAAAATATTTTAAAATGATCAAAATATTTTGTTAAGTATGTATATTTTGGTTAAAAACTTCCAAAAATGAAGGTAAACACATAGCGCAGGCTTTATATGAACATATTAAATATAGAAAATGTGAAATTAAATGTTATAATAAGACACACATCAGTTGATTCTATATGAAGGTAAAAATGTGAGTTTAGAGTATGAAAATATATTAAAATTATCAAAATATTCTGTTATTTATGTATACTGTGTTTAATAACTTAGTAATAAGTAATATATTCTTAAAAATGTAAGCTAGATATACTAGTTTAGAATACTGAAATATATTAAAATGATCAAATATTTTGTTAAATAAATATGTATATTTGGGTTGATAACTTCTAAAAATGAAGGTAAACACATAGCACAGGCTTTATATGAACATGTTCAACGTAGAAAACATGATATTAAATGTAGATTTAAATAAGACACTGGATGGTTAATTTTTAATAAAGGTAAACAGTAAACAGCTGAGATAAACACAAACACCTGAGCTAAAGCTAACTGATGCTAGCCTCTGAAGGTAAGGACCGCGGCACGTGCGGGTTTAGTGGGATAAAGCAGCCTATCACAGAGCAGCTGTCTGATGATGAAACCACCGAAAAAAGGCACGAGACAACAGACACCGTTAAGCCAAGGTGAGCGAACCGGACCGAACCGGATCCTACCGTTGGACCGGCGGACGATGTTCTCCAGGAAGGTGTTCTGAGGGGCCACGAGACCCCGCCGTCCTCCCGCCATCCTGCCGTCCTCCTGCAGCGCGAGGCAGAGCCGCTTCCCGCCGCTCACATATCTGATGCTGCACGAGCCTCGCGCGCCGAGGAGTAGCAGCCTCGCTCTGCCTCACGCGCTCTCTCTCTCTCTCTCAGCGGGCTCCTCATTGGCAGATGGTTTCAGCACGCGCTCACAGAGGAGACACCGCGAGACTGTCTGAGGGCCAGAGACAGAGACAGACAGGTAGAGACAGAGACAGAGGGACAGAGAGAGACAGACAAGTAGAGACAGAGACAGACAGGTGGAGACACAGACAGACAGAGACAGACAGTTAGAGACAGAGACAGAGGGACAGAAAGAGACAGACAAGTAGAGACAGAGACAGACAGGTGGAGACAGAGACAGACAGGTAGAGACAGAGGGACAGAGAGAGACAGACAGGTGGAGACAGAGAGGGAGAGACAGAGACAGACAAAGTGACAGGGAGGGACAGAGAGAGCGACAGATAGGAGAGGACAGACAGGTAGAAACAGCAGAGAGACAGCGACAGACAGAGACAGACAGGTAGAAACAGATACAGGTACAGACAGAGACAGACAGGTAGAAACAGATACAGGTACAGACAGAGACAGACAGATAGAGACAGAGAGGAGAGGACAGACAGAGTTAGACAGGTAGAGACAGAGACAGACAGGTGGTGACAGAGACAGAGAGGAGAGGACAGACAGAGACAGACGGGTGGAGACAGGGACAGACGCATCATTTCAGGACATTTTGCGCCTCAAAAACAAATAAGACAAACATCAGAAAAAGTCTTAAAATGTAAAGTTGTCTCGAAAACGAACGTGTCATCGGTTATTAAACGTGTTTATGCTGCATCACTGATACGCCGATTATCAGCTCTGATTATTTTACTGTCTGAGGCTGCAACAAACCAAAGACCCAGCTGTCTTTTCATGGCTTTGACGCTGAGTTCATTAATTCACAATTTTTAATGACAGAAAATAATAATAATAATAATAATAATAATAATGATAATAATAATAATAAGAATAAAAATAATAATAATAATAATAATAATAATAATAATAATAATAATAATAATAATAATAATAATAATAATAATTTTATTTATGAAGCGCTTTCCATCAGGTAATTTAAAACAGATGTTCAGACAATTAACACACAGACTAAACAACTGAGACACACAATAAACTATTTAAAAATAAAGATCATTATTGACTGTTGTTCATGACATATATTTAATTCCATTAAATATCTGATGAAAGAATTTATCAGTTTGATTTTTCACCATTTCTGACAAAAATGGTAAATATTTAGAATAAATACAGAGGTGAAAAATGGTAAAAAAAAAAAAACAAAAACATTCGTTTGTCAAACAAACTCACGAAGGGCATCTTAACTGAGGCCTTTTTTTATCGTATGTTTAAATTATGTTCAGAATTATTATAAATTGTAAACACATAAAGTTTTGTTGCTTTTGTTTCTCATTTTCCTTTAAACAAAAAAAGTGTAATTTCCTTGTACTTTAATTTCTTTGGTCACTCATAACATTTTTTTTACAAATGAATGATTAAATAATTGAAATAGCAGATTTAGAAAATTATTTTTCAGAAAGCTAGTAATGTCTAGGGAAAAAAGAAAAACATGGGGAACATTATTTATAATTGTCATGATTTCATGTTTACATTTTTTTTACAAGATTATTTGATTTTAAGCATGATTTTTTTTCAATTATTACAGTTTTAAACTTTTTTCTTTTAGTCTTTCTTTCTTTAGGTTTTTCTTTTAAAATATTTTTTATGAATTTCTTTGCTAATCTGGATGTAATTTCTTCTTTGGTTGCTCACTGCCTTTTTTAAGAAATCAAAAGAAATCATCAGATTTAGAAAATTCAATAAACGGGAAAATGTTGAGGGGAAAAAAAGAGTGAGGACAATTATTTATAATGATCATAAATATGCATTTACATTTATGTTACATGGTCATTACATATTTTTATAGTTATAATTTTTATCGGACACACTTTAGGTAATTTTTTGGGACTTTTTATGAATTTCTTTTTTTAATTTGCGGGAAATTTCTTCTGTGCTAATTGCCTTTTTTATTTATTTATTTTTAAATGAAGCCCATGTTCAGAGGGTTCAGTGACTGAAACTGGGGGACAGCATGAGTGTCTGTCCCCTGTCAGGTTGGACAGCGTGAGTGTCTGTCCCCTGTCAGGTTGGACAGCGTGAGTGTCTGTCCCCCTCTGTCCCTCTGTGCGGTGTCTCCCTCTGCTGGTCGCGCAGACTCAGTGCAGAAACACAAACTGATAAACAACAGCAGAAAACAAAAACAGCGCGCTGAATTACCGCTAAAATTCATCTTTTTCACTTCAAATGATGAAATAAAATCTTTATATTTGATCTGAGAATAACCTGAGACATTTATTAATCATTAATGATGGTGTTTACGTTTTTATTTGTGTGTTTTATTCATAATTTCATTATATTTTAGACTTTATTTTACTTTATCTATGTCACTGTACGTTTTTTAAGTTAAATTTAAGTTTTTATTTCATGTTACTTTATTTATTTTTATTTCAGTTGATCAGTTTGTGTGGGCGGAAGGATCTGCTGCAGCAGCTCGAGTCGCGCAGCCGCCCGACGGTGCGTAAAAAACCTTCCGCCGCGGAGGTTAGACCCCGCTCAGCCAGCGCATTAAGCGGAAAAAAACGTCCGTCGCGTGAATCTCCGTGTATAATAAAATAATTGCGGGTACAGCGGAGGCTCCGCAGCCGTGCGTGAGCGGTGTTTGAGCCCGCGGTGCGTGTTTGCGGCCGCGCAGAGGCGCGCACAGCGACACGTCCGGAGCGGCGGGCAGAGCGCGAACAGCAGCAGAGAGAAACCCTCCGGCTCCGGCTGACATTTTCTGCCCGCTCACCGCCGCCGAAACTCGGTCAATCCGCGCGCTGAGATGCCGGGGATGATGGACAAAGGCTCCGAGTATCTGGGGAAGGGCCGCTCCAACGGCACCAAGAGTCCGTCCAACGCGTCCAACGGACATTTCTCCGACGAGAGCGGCAGCGACGACGAGCACGGTCAGTATAGCCTCGAACAGCCTCCCGCCGCTCCGTGTGTGCGCGTGCAAAAATAAAAACAAACGTGTTCCATATTTGACCCAAACTGCGTGAAAACACTGCGCATGTTTTCCAGATGTGGGGATGCGGGTCGGAGCGGATTATCAGGCCAACATCCCCGAGTTCGAGCCCGGTGAGTTTTTCCTGGTTTGGACCCCGAGAGACGGACGGTGGTAGCCTCGGTACACACACTGTTACACACACACACGCACACTATAACACACACACACACTGTTATACACACACGCACACTATAACACACACACACACACTGTTACACACACACACGCACACTATAACACGCACACACACTGTTACACACACACGCACACTGTTATACACACACGCACACTGTTATACACACACACACACACACACACACTGTCACACACACACACACGCACACTGTAACCCACACACACACTCTCACACACACACACACTCACATACACACACGCACACTGTTATACACACACACACACACACTGTAACACACACACGCACACTGTTACACACACACACACACACACACACTGTTACACACACACACACACTGTAACACACACGCACACTGTTACACACACACACACACACACACTAACACACACACTGTAACACACACGCACACTGTTACACACACATACGCACACTGTTACACACACGCACACTGTAACACACGCACACTGTAACACACTGTTACACACACACTGTTACACACACGCACACACACTGTAACACAGTTACACACACACGCACACTGTTACACACACACGCACACTGTAACACTGTTACACACACGCACACTGTAACACACACGCACACTGTTACACACGCACACTGTTACACACACACACACAGACACTGTTGCACACTGTTACACACACGCATACTGTAACACACTGTTACACACGCACACTGTTACACACACACACAGTCACACACACGCACACACACACGCACACTGTAACACAGTTACACACACACACGCACACTGTAACACACACACACTGAATAACACACACACACTGTAACACACAGACGCACACTGTAACACACACACACACACACACACACACACACTGTAACACACACACACACACAGTTACACATAAACACACACGCACACTGTAACACACACACTGTAACACGCGGTGTAACACACACACACTGTCACACACACACTAACATACACACACTTTAACACAGCAGTTTATTAATCAAAGGTAATAAACTGTTAATAACTACAGACGGAAACATGAACCGAGGCTACCTCACCTCCTTTTTTATTTTTTATTATTAGTATTATTAGCATTACTATTTTATTTATTATTAATAATATTATTATTATATTAAGTTTTTATTTTAATTATTTAAACTATCTTATAAATATTTTAATTATCCTTTAAAATACATTTAAAAAGAAATGACTAATAAATCAACCCTGTTCCCTGTATTGACTATTATTATTATTATTATTACATTTATTTTTTATTTTAATTATCTAAACTACCTTATAAAATATTATATAACAATAACATTATTATCATTTAAAGTACGTTTAAAAATAAATTACTAGTAAATCTACCTTGTTCCTTGTACCTTGAATTATGAATATTGTTGTTTATTTATGTAATTATTTATTTTGATAAAACTGTGGCACATATCAATCAAGAGTATCACAAAAATACATCAAACAAAAGTATAGAGCATACTGTAACAAGTAGGCCGACATAAGATATACACATTTTAATATACAAGAACGCTAAAGCAAAACAATAAGTTTGATTTTAAAAATTCAGATTAAATTGAATTGTTAGGGAGCCTCACTGAATACTTTTTTATAATGACAACAACTTACAATAGCCAATCAAATATATACCACATCATATAACAAACATATACAAATATACAAACTATAATGTACGAGATAGCTCAAACAAAACAATAAATTTGATTTTTTTTTCAAATACTCATTAATTTCCAGAATTTTAACCCTTCAATGCCAAGTTTTTGTTATGATGCCGCCATGTTTTTGGATGAATTATTTTCAATATACTTCCTGCAGAGCAGATCATTTTTGGATGATCACATCCTGCGATATGTCAGTGAGAAGGTTTAAATAGCATCACATTAAATATTATGTGTGACAGTCTCTGAGGGCTGCGGGCAATAACAACATAATGAATTAGTAATAACTGTTTTTAAAAAGCAAGTGACCAGGATGCAATATTTATTTTACCTGAAATATCGACTTCCAATTTGTCTTTTAAAGTGATTCTTTCATATTCATTATTTATTTTTTCAGAAGTTTTAGTGAGTTTTTGCACAGAGAAAATAATAAATCAGATATTAAAGTCAGTTTGGTAAAACATCATCGTCCTTTTTTTACTCTTATTAAGTCTGAATACTGAAAAAAAGATTTTAAAATGTTTTTACAGATATTTTCACATTTTTAAAATGGATCAAATTGACCCACGGCATAAAGAGGGTTAAAATTTGGGAAAAGTGACCAAACGTCTCGTCAAACTCACAGCATGATAACGAAACTGATATGTTTCATGAAACAGCATGAAACTGATAGCATGATAAAGAGAAACCATCAAAAAAAGAGAGTTTATCAATGAAGATTTGATCAAATGTTTTCTACAGTCCAAAACCTGTTTCTGTCGTTATTTCAGGTTTGATTTCACACTGAAGCACTTCAGCTGCCGTTGTTTCATCGTTCATATGTTCACGTGTTCCAGTGAGAACCATTTTGTTTGTTTGTTTGTTTTCCGGTAACCACGGCTGGGAGGGGCACGTGGGCTTTCATTGTATTTTGTTACCATGACAACAAAGGTTTCTTACCCTATCTTCTACAGTGGGCCTGAAAATAATGAATACTACATTTCCCATAATGCAGCTCTGCAGCCACCTTTCATCAGATTGTTTATTAGACTTTCTTCAAGAGCCACAATATTTATTTATTTATTTATTTTTAACAGTTTTTAATGGCGTTTTTAACGGGAGCTGTTTGTGTTTAAGTCTTTAAAGTGTGTGTGTGTGTGTGTGTGTGTGTGTGTGTGTGTGTGTTCAGGCTCCACTAAGTACACGGACAAAGACAGCGGCGGGATGCTCGTCTGGTCTCCGTATCACAACATCGTCGACTCCAAACGTGAGTCACCTTCGTGCATGCGGCTGCAGTCCTCTTTCAGGTCCTCAGAACACACTGACCTGACGTTGTGTGTGTGTGTGTGTGTGTGTGTGTGTGTGTGTGTGTGTGTGTGTGTGTGTGTGTGTGTGTCTCCGCAGTGGACGAGTACATCGCTTTAGCCAAAGAGAAACACGGATACAACGTGGAGCAGGTGAGTCGGACTCTTTCTGTCTCTGCGTCTCGTCGTCTTTTTGCTAAAATCTAAAAACATCCGGAGCAGATGCGTGAACTCGGCCCGTCACGAGATCAGATTTTATTGGACGATATTTTTTCCCAGAAAATATTGCGATAAACGATACTGTTGTCAGCGTCGTTGTGCGCCCAATTTTATTTTAATTTTAATTCTCGAGAAAATTCAAACTTGGAAAGATGCATCATTAACGGGGGTTTGGGAGTCAGAAAAAGGTGTCATTTAAAACAGATTCAGTCTGTATTAGTTACACTGAGGGTGTAGAAAAACTCGAGTACATTTTTAAATATCGTACGATAAGTCGATATAGTGATTATCGCGACAGAAAAATGTAAACAACGTGAACGCACTAAAACTTGGCGGGAAATGTCCCAAAAAATTACAAGTCACAGATTTGGAAAATGTTTTACAGAAAAGCTAGAGTAAATTTAGAATTATCACAAACATTTTTTTAATTATTTTTTAAAAATGTTTTAATTTTTAGACAGTTTTTTTAGGTCATTTCCTTTTTGTCTTTTTTTCAAATATTCATGTAATCTTTACATTTTTCTCTAATTTCTTGCTTTTTTGGGGTCATTTCTTCTAAAGTTGCTCGTCTTTGAATCAAGCCGATTTTCGCAGCTTTCAAAGGGTTCAAAATTGTCCCCAAAAGTATCGCATTTATTCTAAGAGCCATTTGAAATCATCAATCATCATTTTTAAAGATTTATTCATATTTGCTGCTGAAAAGTAAAACTCACCATGAAATGATGTTTGCGGAGCTGTCCGTCTCCTCGCTGTCTCCTTCTGTTTCTCGCCGACTGAAAAGCGGAAAAAAAGAGGAGATTTTACTGTTTTATGTCGTTTATAATTCACGTATTTAAAGTAGAAAAACGATGTTTGTCTCTGACGGTGACTCACCAAGAGATTCATCATATCAGAGATTCAGACTTTAAATGCTCATTACTTTGAGAACCGATTAATCGGTCGATTACTTTTTCAATTAATTGTCACGTAAAAAAAACGGCGAGCCACCGTTTCTCTCGATGTGCTGCAGCTGACACACAAACGGAGAGGAATAATCACGCGACACAACGAATCAGAAATTTTACTCGTTACCAGCTCGTTTAATAATCCATTATAATCGATTCGTTGTTGCAGCCCAACTTATTTTGTGTGTCTGTGTGTGTGTGTCTGTGTGTCTGTGTGTGTGTGTGTGTGTGTGTCTCTGTGTGTGTGTGTGTGTGTGTGTGTGTGTGTGTGTGTGTGTGTGTGTGTGTGTGTGTGTGTGTGTGTGTGTCTGTGTGTGTGTGTGTGTCTCTGTGTGTGTGTGTGTGTGTGTGTGTGTGTCTCTGTGTGTGTGTGTGTGTGTGTGTGTGTGTCTGTGTGTGTGTGTGTGTGTGTGTGTGTGTGTGTGTGTGTGTGTGTGTGTGTGTGTGTGTGTGTGTGTGTGTGTGTGTGTGTGTGTGTGTGTGTGTGTGTGTGTGTGTGTGTGTGTGCAGGCTCTGGGGATGCTCTTCTGGCACAAACACAACATCGAGAAGTCTCTGGCCGACCTGCCGAACTTCACGCCGTTCCCGGACGAGTGGACGGTGGAGGACAAAGTTCTGTTCGAACAGGCGTTCAGCTTTCACGGAAAGAGCTTCCACCGCATCCAGCAGATGGTACAAATACACAACATGCAGTACTATTACTGCAATACACTGCAGAGACACTAATATTTACTAAAACACAGTACCATTACTGCGTCACACTGCAGAGATAAGTATATTTACTGTCTTACAAACACACACTGAGACCAACATGCAGTACCATTACTGCGATACACTGCAGAGAAGAGCATATACATTTACTGCAGTTCTCTGCTCTTGTTGAATTGTGTCCTCTTCGTGTGTCCTTCAGTTACCGGACAAGTCCATCTCCAGTCTGGTGAAGTACTACTACTCGTGGAAGAAGACTCGCTCCAGAACCAGTCTGATGGACCGACAGGCTCGAAAACTGGCCAACCGGAGTAACCAGGACGACAGGTAGGACCGGCGGGACACAGCGTCTCCGTCCCAAAATGTCCATTTCCAAAGAAAGAAATCGATAACGGTCCAACGCCAGCCGCGACTCGTGCACGAGCGTCTGACGTCTCTGCAGCGCTCACACGTTCATCAGTCCAGACTTTATTGTGAATAAATGATTTAAAAAATTTGAAAAAACTTTCGATTTTAGGTCAGAGATTCATCGTGAGCAGCAGCGTCCCGTAACTTCACCGCTTTATTCTCACAGAATATCTGAGGTTTTTTAAATTTACGACTTTGATGCCAGAACACGCGGACGCCACGCCGCACGCGTCAGAACCGCTGAGGTTATTATTATTATATTTATTTATTTATGCATTTATTGATTCTTTTTACACATAAATACTCTACATGAAGTACATACTCCAGGTAGTTTGTACTAGTATGTCCATGTACCGTCTGTCTCCGTGTACTGCATCAGTGTTACTGCACTTTCAGGATCTTGGGAGTAATTTTGAACGTTTTTGAGGTTTTAGATTATATTTAAGTAGCAGGATGAAATTCATTTTTGTAAACTTGTCATTTGTTTCCTGTCTGGGTCTGTTTAGAAGCTCGGAGCAGCTCATCAGAGCATTTCACACTTTTTAATCTGACGTTATATTTTTATCGACTCTGAAGACGCAATTCTGTCACATGACAGTGAATTCATGGTTTTTTTAAGCTGAAATATAAAATTCTGTTTCTTTGTTTAACAAAAACTCGTTTTTGGAGTCAGACCTGAACTGTTTGTTGAACATCACGCTGTCATCGTTGTTGAAGTTTTTGACTTCCTGCTGTTGTTGCCGTAGCGATGAGGAGATGGAGGAGGCCAATCCCATCGAAGCCAACGACAGCGACTACGACCCCAACAAGGAAACCAAGAAAGAGGTACGAGCAGCTGATTTTACGTCCATTTTAATCATTATTATTATTATTTTCTATCAGCTGTTTAATCGATAAAATATCAGGTTCAGGTCAATGATATTGTGTTTCCGTGGCGATATCTCCAAGCTGCTTTTAAAATTTTTTTTTAAAGTTGTTTCTGTCTATTTTTATTTAACCTTTATTGTGCATTTATTCAAATTGAATCTGTCTGTCAGCACAGACGCTGGGTGTAAATTAAAGTTACACTTTTTAATTCCTCTTTTTTTTTTTTTACTTTTTTGGTTTATTTTCAGCTGATTTTCTTGTAATTTTTTTCTAATTTGTTGCGAATTTTTGGTTCATTTCTTGTATCGCCGTCTTCTTCGCATGTTTAACGCTGTGACGTCAGTGAGGAGCGACATTTTTACATTTATCGACACAAAATGTGAAAAATAAACTTTAAAAAAATTAACTTTTTCACGTTAATCTGAACGTGGAGCCTCCAACAGTCGATCAGACGAGTCAAAAATGTTCTGAATTTGTGGATAAACGACTCACGTGTGTTTGCGGCGTGCAGAACCAGGTGGAGCCGGTGGCGCCAGGCTCGAAGGTGGCTCTGGGTCGGCGGGAGCACCAGACGCTGCAGCACCGACACCACCAGCGCTCCCGCTGCCGCCCCCCCAAAGGCATGTACCTGACGCAGGAGGACGTGGTGGCCGTGTCCTGCAGCGCCTCCGCCGCCAACACCCTCCTCCGCCAGCTGGACATGGAGCTGGTGTCCCTCAAGAGACAGGTAGGAGACGCCGCACGCCTGAGACTCTCCGACGGGACCGAGTCCGAGTCCGAGTCCAAGTCCGAGGGCGATCTGAGAAAACTGACGCAGAACGAGAAAAGATTTCAATATTTTAACCCTTTTGGATCGACTTCACTTCTCTTGTGCTGCGTTCAGACTCCTTTCACAAATATTTAACCCCTAAAAGACTGAGCCAACCGGTGAGATTCTTTTATTTTTATTTTATTTTATCTTCAAACATCAGGAAAAAAGACAATAAGCAACTTGGTAAGAAAAATTGTGAAAAAATAATTAATGTAGACAATCATTTTTAAAAAGCTAAAGAAGCATTTCTAAAACTAAATCATATTTATAATTATTAAAATTAATCAAAATTACAAGTATTTAAGAGAATTATTACCATTTTTTGGTCATTTCCTCTTTTTTTCACATTATTTCTTTATTTATTTTCACGTTTCCACATTTTGTTTGTTTGTTTTTGTCGGCTTTCTCTGTTTATTTATTTTTTTGTGTTTCTTCTTTTCGTTCTCTTTTTTTTAAAACTGATTTTCAGTTAATTTTTTGGCACTTTCTTCTCATCTCTTGTTGATTTTGGGTCATGTTGCTCTTTGCCTTCTCTCCGTGTTTTTAAATGAAGCTGGTTGGCTCAGGTTTCAAAGGGTTAAGTCCTGCTAACTGTCACAGCACCTTTGTTCTGAGCGCTGAATCACGCTGTACGTTTACGAAATATTCAAGAAAACAAGAAATTAGCTGAGCTTAGCATTACATGCTAACGTTAGCGTGTAGCCGTTAGCACGCTAACGTTAGCATTAACCGTTAGCACGCTAACGTTAGCATTAACCGTTAGCACGCTAACGTTAGCATTAACCGTTAGCACGCTAACGTTAGCATTAGCCGTCAGGTGTGTGGACAGGTGTGTTTGTGTCGGCTGTGACTCACCTGACGGTCATAGATCCTCTCAGCAGCTGTTTACCTGCAGCTGTGGGAGCTCAGGTGAAGGACCCCAGGTGAAGGACCCCAGGTGTGTCCCCGAGGCGTCCTGAGTGGTGCCTGTCCCTGCGGCTGCAGCGCCCCCTGCTGCTCACACCTGCAGCCGTCAGACACATTAAAGGGACACCACAGTTAATACTGACATCATTTATTTATGTATGGCACGGCGTATTAACGAACATCAGTTTAAAATACAAACAGAGTATAATATAAATATAATTAAAATATGCCGGCGTTAGCAGGACGGCTGGTTTACAGCCGCAGTCCCTCAGCAGGTAACAGACAAAAGAAATAAGGACCAAAAAAGATGAGGAAAGGAAAACAATATAGTGTAGAAACAGCAGTGAAATATTATCAGTATTTAATAAACATCTGAAAAAGTCTTTATTCATTCTTTTTTCCTTTTTTTAGCACTGATTATTTGTAAAACATTTCACAAACTTTTGGTCATTTGTATTATTATCAGTGTCACAGTTTAGTCTTTCAATTCTGATCAGTTCTATCTATCACACACACTCGTACCACGCTGCGCTTTTCAGAACCAGACTATAAAAATATCATTCAGTAATATGATTTTCTACTTTCATTGAGTTTATTTTTTTTAACCAACATCAGTCCTAATCATAAATATCAAATATTTATTAATATTTAGTTTTTGTCAGGATTCCACTGTGTTTTTAGACGGGAAAAAGTTGAATAATTTTCAATATACTACATGCTAAGTGGATTTTTTTAATTCTCACAGCCTGAGAAATGTCAGTGATTTACTGCTTCATTTATCTGACGGCTTTACTGACTTTATCAATCAAGATTTTTGCATAAACCTTTTTTCAAATATTTTATATAAACTACTATTTTTGTTGTTGTTTGTTGTTTTTTATTTTTTTTTGCATTAATTTTCAGAATTGTCAGGTTTTTGCCATAATGCCACTATATTTTTGGATAAAGAAAAAAAAAAAAAAAGATTTATTTTTAATTGACTTCATGCAAAGCCTATTTTGTTTGTTTTTTGCCTCAATTTCTTGGAAAGATGGAAAAATGATCCAGAAATTACCAAAACAATAGTAAACAGTTATAAGAAGATTACCTAAAAAATAGCAATAAAATAAATAATGGGGGGCTTTAAATTTTTAATAATTTTGAAAAATAGCTATAAATATTTATATGATAATCATAATATTTTGTTCTCTAGACATTTTTCCATAGCTTTAAAAATCTTGTTTTTTCTAAATCTGCTGCTTTCTTACAGTTTGCAGACATTAATCTTTGCCTTTTCCCCTCGTTTTTAAAGAAATAAAATCAAATGATTAGAGTTCAAAGGGTTAAATAGCTTAATTTAATTTTCTTTTCACTTTTTACGGATTTCTCACTAATTTTGGGGCCATTTCCTGTGTGTGAGAGTCGCTGTTTGTCGGAGCTCAGCGGAGCGTTTGCGTCATTTTTCAGGTGCAGAACGCCAAACAGATGAACAGCGGCCTGAAGCACATGTTGGAGTCCGGGATCGAAGAGTTCAGACTGGCTGAGGTACTGAAACACCAGCACATGAAACACAAAGCAACTACGACCTAAAATCATCGATCACACGATCCTTCAATATGAACTCAACGTTACAGGATCGTAGGAGAGTTTATGGTCGTATGACTTCACTTATTAAACTGTGGAGCCCATAAAGAGGACGCTGCTAAAGCTGAAAGTTTTCCAGAAAAGACAGAAAAACTGTCAACATTTGTTATTTAAAAATCACCAAATAAAACAAAGAAAAAAAGACAAAAAACATGAAATCTTATTTTAAAAATCGCTGAAAATTAAAAAAAAAAAAAAAAGACTCGCCGTTTTTGTGTTTGAAAAAGAAATCACCAAATTTTTTCTTCAAAAATTGCCAAAAAATTTTTAAAAATCACTTATATTTTTTGAAGACAAAACAGATTGCCAAAATTTGTTTTTTAAAAATCACCCACAAAAATTTAGAGGAAAAAAAGCCAACTTTTTTTTCTTAAAAAAAAAAAAAATTAAGTATAATAAAATAAAGTTTCTAAATTTTCTGTTAAAAAAATATTCATTCATTTTTTTAATAGAAAAAAAATGCTGAAAAATTTTAAAGAAAAATTAATAGCTAAAATTTGTTCTTAAAAATAATTTTAAAAATAATAGAAAATAAATAAACAAATGTATTTCTTTTAAAAAATCGCCAAAACTTTTTGAAGTTAAAAAAAAAGTACTTGATACTTTTGCAGAGAAACAGATGTGAATACTTGCTGTTTGTTGTTGCAGTGTAACCAGAAGGTGAACGCCCGCTGGACCACAGACGAGCAGCTGCTGGCTGTTCAAGGTGAGCGTCGTCTCAGGTGACTCGAGAGCAAAGAAGCTGAAATCCAGACAGAAGAACAAGTTTAGTGTTTTCATGCAGCTGAACTCTGTTTTCTCTCCTTCAGTCAAACAGCAGACCGAGCGTCCTCATCTGCAGCCTTACGGCACGAACTTAGAAAAAATAACGTAAAAATATAACTATAAAAGACGCCGCTGTGTATCGATAGCAGTTTGGATGAGCTCAAACGTTATTGATTTCCTGGTTTTGGAAATTACAGAACCGGGTCCTCAATAGAACCGGGTTTCGAGTCCATACGATCTTTCTCTCTAAATCAGATTTGTCTTCTTCTACTGTGCATTTTGGCGGCGGTCTGAGGTGTGATGACGTCACTGTTAAAGCGTCTGATGCTCTTCAGGTGTGAGGAAATACGGCAAAGACTTCCAGGCCATCGCTGACGTCATCGGCAACAAGACGGTGGGCCAGGTCAAGAACTTCTTCGTGAACTACCGGCGGCGCTTCAACCTGGACGAGGTGCTGCAGGAGTGGGAGGCGGAGCAGGGAACGCGAGCTCCCAACGGAGACAGCGCCACCTCTGGAGAGGAGGGGAAGGCCAGCTCCACCACGCCGTCGGGGAAGAGCACCGACGAGGAGGACGAAGAGGTGACGCGATCAGATTCTTAAATACATTTTCTGACGCACAAACTAAAGTATCGGCTCTATGGTCCTGCCGATCGTTTTCCATCCAACAGATTTCCTTCATTTCAGGTTTGGCTTTGATCTTTAACCCTTTAAAACCCGGAAAAAAATTGTCCTAATTTTTTTTTTTAAAAAAAAAAACGAGCAATAGAAGTAACCCAGAAATTTTCAAGACATCAGTAAAAATTACAAGAAAATTACCTGAAAATCAGTTAAATTAACACAGATAAATGACCTGGAAATGGTGCTTAAAAATGTAAAGAACTTTTTATCACAATTTTAAATATTTAATTATGGTAAGTAGAAATTGTAAGTAATTTTGCACTGTTAGATCATCGAGGATATAACAACAATATCAGATGGAACCAGGTAGGAAATTTCCTGAAAATTGGTAAGAAATAAAAGAAAAAAAAAGAAAAATGAACAAAAAAGTGCTTAAAAAATGTATTACAATTCTGTAAAATAACTTTAAATATTTTATAATTTAAAAAAATGTGCATTCATAATTATGAATGTACATTAAACTGACTTTGGCCCCGCCCCCTCCTCTCCGCAGGGTCAGGTGACCTCCTCAGGTGCGTCCCCCGCTGCCTCCTCTTCCTCTTCGGCTCAGATTGCAGTGACATGCAGCACCTCCTCCACCTCCTCCTCCTCCCTCCACCAGCCCCCTCCCCTCCTGCGGCCCTCCCTCCCGGCCACGCCCTCCCTGCACCGCCAGCCGCCGCCCCTCCAGCAGCAGGCACGCTTCCTGCAGCCCCGCCCCACCCTGCAGCAGCCGCCGCCTCTCATCCGCCCCTCCAACCCCATGCCCCCCCGCCTCAACCCACGCCCTCCAGCTCCCATGAGCCTCGGCGGCAACCCCGGCGGGTCGGGCCCAGGCTCCGCCCAGCAGTCCCCCGGCCTGGCGGTCCACCAATCAGAGGCCTCGTCTTCGTCCCACCACTGACGGACCAGAAAACACTCAGTCTGAAGCTGCTGCGTTCAGGTCCGGCGGGGAGTGACTTTGTTCTTCATCAGCTCTCACTTTCACACTAAACACATCTGAGTTTCTATCAAACAGCGTTTCAGGAGGTTTGTGTCTTGTGTCCCGGCGGCTCACCTGCTGCTGGACGGACTCCTGCTCTTTCTTCTGTTTTCGAAGTTTGACTTCACGTCTGTCAGCCTGTAGAAATCTGTCAGAGAAAGTGTGCAGATTATTAAAGCAGACTGTTGTGGCGTCCCGCAGGGTTCGATCCCGGGTCCCCTCTGTTTCTCCGTCATCACGTCTCAACTCAGACATCACTGCATTAAACACCACACGGCGCCTGTGAGACATTTCAGGCGTGTGGTCTTCTTCTGTGGTGTGTCATTACAAGTTACACCGCCAGCTACTGGCCTGGCATGCAGACTGCAGCGTTTTCGGTTGTTTTTGTGGATCCATGTTCGCGAGGATCATTTTCAGTGTTTCATATGAACGCAGATTCTTTTAAAAAACGCAAAGAAAAGCGTTTTCTGCTTTTAGTCCGGCTGTTCTCGTCTAAACGTGGCCCAAATCTCTCATCAGCGGCGTGCAGATTAAAGCGGGGTGTTGCAGTATTTTTCGACAGATAAATTACGTCTAAAATAACTTTAAATTGAGAACTTGAGTCATCGTCGTTTCTTACATTAAGAAACTCAACAGATTTTACTTCTGTCATCTTGTTTTTCCCCTCCAGAGTTCACGACTCTGTTCAAGATCAAATTCATTTTAACATCCATCAGCTGCACTGACGTCAAACTTCAGACACACACTCCTGCTGCTCAGAGGATTAACCCTTTAGATCTCAGTGTTTTTTTCTCTAGCAGCAGCTTCAGGATGAATTCAGCTCCTCTGCTGTTAAAACTCTACTACAGATTATTTTGTTTTACGTTGTGTCTGAAATGAACTCTGCAGCCTGTAGGGGGCCTCAGCGGGACGTATTTACATTTTCAAAGGGCTTTACGATCTTTACCGCATAAAAACGAGACTCGTGAGAAAAACTGTAGGTCGATGTTAGAAGGATCAGTCTGGTGCATTTTTCTTATCGTCAACAAATCTGTCGTTTAGACTCAAACCAACAACATATTGACTTCCTGTCTGTGGCCCCCAGCTCAAAGCTCATTGGCTCCCACTGAAGACAAAAATATTCAACCTCCTGCATCCTCATGAGGACATCACACTTTGGTCTGCAGCTCCTTTTACTTCATTCTGCTGAACTCAGACTTGCTGTCCTTGTTTGTGGACACTTTTTGTGCCATCTGGTGGCTACAAAAAACACGAAACACTAATCCGTGAAAAAACAAGACAGGTGCCGTCTGCAGCCGAGTCGATCTGCAGCCGAGTCGCCTGCAGCCGAGTCGATCTGCAGCCGAGTCGATCTGCAGCCGAGTCGTCTGCAGCCGAGTCGATCTGCAGCCGAGTCGTCTGCAGCCGAGTCGATCTGCAGCCGAGTCGTCTGCAGCCGAGTCGGTCTGCAGTCAATCCGACACAAAAGTCAACAAAATCTGATCCAACGCTATAGTTGGAACTCGTTTTTTATGTTAAATAACGTCTGCAGTTTGATATGAGGCACACATCTGAACAATTTTAGCAAAACGAACAAGTTAAGACGCTGTTAATTAGGAAGTGCTCGTATTAGGACTTTTATTATTGATTAATCCACATTAGATGCTCTACTGCATCAATACTCAATTTATAGCCCATGAGCCAAATCTGGCCCCTGATAGGGCCCCTGGTGGCCCCCTAGCCATTTTATAATTCACAGTAAAAATAAAGTGACTGACTCTGTGAACAGTTTACCTGTGAACTTTTAGTCTCCATAAGGTGTCAGAGACATAAAACAGCATCAAAACAGAGCTTGTTGATCAAAAAAAGAGCCAGAGGAGGATCCCCCACACCCCCGACAGAGGACACAGCTGAGACACTGATGTCCTAAAATCACAGAAATGTCCTGAAATCCTAGAAACATCATGAAATGTTTGAAATGTCCCAAAAACTTAGGAATATGCTAAAATCTTTGAAACATAGTAAAATCCTAGAGCTGTCCTTAAATTTTAGATGTCCTAAAATCCTTCTTATGTGCTGAAATCTGAGAAACGTCGTTGTAGAAGTTGTAGAAACAGGTGTGGGGCTCCGGAGATTGGCCCCTGGCCTCCTGTCGTGTGTGGCCCCTGGCCTCCTGTCGTGTGTGGCCCCTGGCCTCCTGTCGTGTGTGGCCCCTGGCCTCCTGTCGTGTGTGGCCCCTGGCCTCCTGACGTGTGTGGCCCCTGGCCTCCTGTCGTGTGTGGCCCCTGGCCTCCTGTCGTGTGTGGCCCCTGGCCTCCTGACGTGTGTGGCCCCTGGCCTCCTGACGTGTGTGGCCCCTGGCCTCCTGTCGTGTGTGGCCCCTGGCCTCCTGACGTGTGTGGCCCCTGGCCTCCTGTCGTGTGTGGCCCCTGGCCTCCTGTCGTGTGTGGCCCCTGGCCTCCTGTCGTGTGTGGCCCCTGGCCTCCTGACGTGTGTGGCCCCTGGCCTCCTGTCGTGTGTGGCCCCTGGCCTCCTGTCGTGTGTGGCCCCTGGCCTCCTGACGTGTGTGGCCCCAGGTGAAGCCGGTTGAGTGTTTCTGCTCTGCTGAGTTTTGGGTATGAAGATCATTCAGGCCGTCGCTGTTGGTTCATTTGCTTTTGGTTTGAGTCTGAACGTGAAGAAATATGTAAGATATCAGAAACCATCGAGCCGTCGTCACCAAACATGGCGGCGTATCCATGGAAACGGGTGGTGAATAGCCGGCGGGACGGTCGGGGGGAGGGAAGGCCTCGGCGGTGTGGACAGCAGCTTCAGACAGAAACTGGTTTCTGTTTGAGTCTTTTGTGATCTGCCGTCCGTCCAGTCAGCTGCCACTAACTCTCTAACTCTGGAAACACTAAAGCTTCGCCCGGACGCCCCTCGCCGTGGAAACGTCTCCGTCGGCCGGAGGAGCTGTTTCCTTCCTTCTGATGTCCCTCCTCGTGATGCAGCTTTATTTTGAAATCCTAAATGTGTCCGTCAGCGGGACTCTGAGCTCCTGACGTGCTGTCCGTCTGTCCCGTCATCATTTCTTCTTCTCTGGTGCTACCAGTTCGGACTCGGTGTAAAAAGAATCGTTGTGAAAGTGCTCTTAATGCTTTTTGGACAAACGTCGCATCCCGGCATTAAATGTATCTGGAGTCATAGAGTCGAACGTAGAGTCCTTTGAGTTTCAGTGAACTTGTAAAAATATTTGCTGTGAAGATGAAGCTGCTGTCTCATTAAAACTGTCTCTGTTCTTCACTCCGTCCATCTGTCCTTCTGTCTGTCTTTGTTTCAGTGAGAGACAGCGCAGGTCAGGGGCGCTGCAGTCCTAGAAACAAGGTTTTTACCTCAGCAGTCATTTATATTTTTATTTTTTATTTTTTACCTCTGCTTAGCAGTAATTCATATTTTTATTTTGTATTTTTACCTCTGCTTAGCAGTATTTTATTTTTCTAATTTTATTTTTTACCTCTGCTCAGTGTATTTTATTTCTATTTTTATTTTTTACCTCTGCTCAGTGTATTTTATTTTTCTACTTTTATTTTTACCTCTGCTCAGCAGTATTTTATTTTTCTATTTTTATTTTTTTTTATCTCTGCTTAGCAGTAATTTATATTTTTATTTTGTATTTTTACCTCTGCTTAGCAGTATTTTATTTTTCTAATTTTATTTTTTACCTCTGCTCCGTGTATTTTATTTTTATAATTTTATATTTTACCTCTGCTCAGCCGGGTTTTTTTTGTCCTCTGCTGTGCAGTAGTTTTTCATTATTATTTTTAACCTCTGCTCAGCAGCATTTTATTTTTTACTTTAGTTTTACCTCTGTACAACCTTTTTTAAAAAAATATTTTAACCTCTGCTCAGCAGCATTTTATTTATTCATCTTTTTTAGCCTCTGCTGATCAGTTGAGTTTTTTGTTTTTTTGCTGCAGCAGCAGGTTGTTGTCGTTGAGTCACTTCCTGCAGTTACAGTTTCCTGTTCAGCTGCCGCTGCCTCTGTATGAACCACAGATAATCGATTCGATCAGTGGTATTGATCAGCGGTGTGACGGCTGCAGAGTGGACTTCAGAGGTGAGAACGTGATGCTGAAAAGCTTCGTCTCCACGTCTCTTTGTGTCTCTGTCTCTTTGTGTCTTTGTGTCTCTTTGTGTCTTTGTGTCTCTGAGGAAAGTGAAAGTAAAGTTTTCAGAGGAAGCTGCAGCTCTTTACACAATAAACCCTTCGCTGTCTTCAGTTTTACTCAATCTGCTGTTTAAATCACATCATCTTCATCATCTTCATCTTCATCATCATCTTCATTATTCCACAGTAATATGTGAGCGTGCACGTGTCAGTGAGCACGTGCGACGTCTGACAGCAGAGAAGCTGAAGACTTCTTTCACTTTTCATACTTAAAGAATTTATTCACTGACTGGACTCACATTCACTGAGGTTTTTAAAGCTTGTAATGCAGCACTTTACTTAGATTTATTTATGTATTTATTCATTTAGTTTTAATGTTGAAAAAACGGTTTATTGAGAATCAAACATGTCATGATGGTTGGATACTTTTATCTAAAAAGGCTGCACTCTTTCTGGACCTGCAATACTCCCACCAGAAAGATGATTTAAACATTTTTTTTATTTATTTTAAAATTTATGAAATTCCAAAAATTACTTTTAAAAATCTAAAAAAACGTTTTTTTTCCCTAAAAAATCACCAAAAATATCAAGAGAAACATAAATCATCATTTTTTTCTATAAATATGGCCAAAAAAAAGCCAAAAATAAATCCCCTTTTTTCCCACAGATAGTCAAAGTTCTTCCTTAAAAGCTGACAAAACATGATTAAAGAAAAAATCTGAAATAAAATCTTTAAAATTTACCAAAACTGCCAGTCTTCTTTAAAAATTGCCCAAAAATGTTGAGAAAGGAAAAAAAACATTTGTCCTTTAAATCGCCAAAACCTTTTAAATCAAAAATCTCCAAAGTTTTTGTAATTTGCGGAACAGTTCTTGCTGTGTTGCTCATTGCCTTTTTTCACGTTTTCAAACGAAAGTTAATTAATTTGCTCAGATTTTGATGGTTTGAGTATTTGTGACGGTGCCTGAAAACAGCACGGCTAAAGAGATGTCAATTCAGCTTTCAAAGGGTTAAACTGATGAAAAAGAACCAATGAGAAGTTTTGATGGTTGTTTCAGAGAATGCATGGTCTTTAAAATTTGCCTTAAAGTCCTGGAAAAGTCCTGGAAAGTTATTGGTGACAATGAGCAGGCTATGAGCCCTGATGATGTCCTGCAGACTCATGGCGACCGCAGACGCGGAGGCGGGAGGAGCGGAGGAGGCGGGCTCGCGGCTTGAGGAGTCGGCGAGGAGGTCCGGGTCCGAGGAGTCCGGGAGGAGCTCGTGGGAGTCGGAGCTGACGTCCATCCAGCACCGCCTGCGGTTTGTGTTGACGCTGAAGGAGGAGTTTGTCTGTCCCCTCTGCAGAGGAGTCGTGCTGAACCCTCAGCAGAGCTCCTGCGGTCACATCTACTGCCGGCTGTGCCTCCGCCGGCTGCTGTACGAGCCCACAATCACGCCTTTTCACCGCAGATGTTTGCTTTGTCGTGCCACACAGCGTCTTTGTACCAACACCAGCCTGCTGTGTGTTTCAGGGAGACTTCATCGCCGTCCAGCCCGGTTTGCCCAGTGGACGGAGCCGTGATCACGCCAGCTGAGGTCAGAACCGACAGCCTTTCAGAGACTTCAGACCTTTGTGCTTCTGTTTTCGGGCTGTACGTCCGTCCTTTCCTTTCTTGTGAACGCAATTACTTTGATAATGCCTCCAGGGAATTTTCTCAAATTTGGCACAAACGTCCACTTAAACTAAACAATACACTGATTAGATTCCTGTGGTCAAAGGTCAAGGTCAGTGTGAGCTTGCAGCCGTCACATTCTTTTGAAGGCCATATCTCAAGAGCAGCTTGTGATTTTTTACAAAAATTTTGGCACAAACATCCAATGATAAAGCAATTAGATTTCAGTGGTCAAAGACTATGGTAAAGGTCACTGTGACCGTGCATTTGTCTTATTTTTGTTCACATGTTATCTCAGGATCACCTAAAGGGAATTTCCTCAAATTTGGCACCAACGTCCACTATGAGTCACAGATGAGCTGATTAGAATTTGGTAACAAGAATTTACGTGCTGATTATGACAAACTTTAATACAAATGTTTAACAGGATAAAAACAATGAAGCGATGACATTTTATATCCAAAAAACATCAAAGGTCAGCTTCGCTGTGACATCATAATATTTAGCAAAAATACTTTTCTGTCCTTTAATTATCATCAACATGGTGAAAATCTGTCATGTGTGGAGGTGCAGGATGGGAATGACGCTCAGTTCATGTGTTACAATAACAATAACCTCCTCCAACCTCGACGCGTCAACATGACAGATGCTAACCAATCAAAACGCAGCAGGGCGGGACTACACGAAGCACGAGTGAAAATATTGCGTGTTGGAAAATTTTGTTCTGTGCTGAATCCACAAAAGTGTCGATGTTGTCGCCTTCTCTCCTGACTGGACTGTTAACTGGCAAAGTTTCCTACCTGCAGGTTTTCCAGGACAACTGCTGCAAACGGGAAATCTCCAGTTTACAGGTGTACTGCCCCAACTCCCAAGCATGCACCGCCGTCGTCGCGTTACGCCACCTGCAGGTAGACGGAATAAACAACAGCTCAGTCAGACGGCTAATAGATTATTTTGTGTGATTATGAACAGATGTTTAGAGTCAGCCAGAACTGTGCCACTCATCGAGGAGATTTTAGGACATTTTTGAGTTTTAGGACATTTCCAGTATATTAGGATGTTTCTAGGATGTTAGGACAATTCTAAGAATTTAGGACATTTCTGGGACTTTACGACGTTTCTCAGATTTCATGACGATTTTAGGATTTTTTCTATGATTTTAGGACATTTCTTGGACTTTAGCCTGTTTAAAGGGTTTAAGGACATTTCTAGTATTTTAGGACATTAGGGTCTTATCTGTGTCCTCTGTCGGGGGTGTGGGGGATCTTCTGCTGGTTCTTTTTTTGATCGAAAAGCTCTGTTTTGATGCTGTTTTATGCACTTTGGCACCTTATGAACACTAAAAGGACAAAACAATTCCCAGTGTCCACCACTTCATTTTTATTGCCAATTAGAGAACGTTTGGGGAGCCACCTGGCACCCTATCAGGAGCTACACTGCAAAAACTGACGATCTAACCAAGTGTAATAATCTTATATTTAGATTTAAAAATCTAGTTAGTCTTGTTTTAAGTATAAATGGATTATCTAGTGCTGACTAGGAAAGATCATTTGACCTAATTCAAGTAAATATCACTTGCCTGGTCTTGTTAAGCATCTTTGTCTTTTTCTGAGTTATTTTTAACTAGATACAGGAGACAAGTCTGGAAACATCCACTTCAGGTCTATAGAAACCTTATTTTAAGCACTAGTATGTCCAACTAGGCTTAAATAAATTGCTTGAAATTAGTGTTTTTGATCTTATTTCAACATTTTATGGGCTATAATGAGAGTCACACAGTTTTACTGGTTTTAACACATCTTAACAAGCAAAATTTGCTTACTGCACTGGCAGCCAAATTTGCTTCTTTTAAGTGCAAGTATGCTTAAATCTAGGGTGTTTGGCCTTAAATTTGACAGGCCATTTTTGCAGTGTAGATTTGGCCCACAGACCATAAGTTGAGCATCGCTCTACTGTGTAATATCCTAAAACTGTATAAATCTAAAGCGAGCCACCCGGTGAACCGGCTGGGTCTCTGCTCTGTGGCGGCTGGTTTTATCTTCTGTCGCTGCGTCCTCTGCAGGAGCACCGCAGGTCGTGTCAGTACGAGCAGCTGCAGTGCTGCAATCCAGGCTGCAGGGCGGCGCTACAGAGGAGACACCTGCAGGAGCACCTGACCAACACCTGTCCTCACCGGACGGAGCCCTGCCCACACTGCCAGCAGCCGCAGACGCTCAGCCTCCTGCAGGTAAAGTCCAGACAGCGCGGGGTTAACAGTCTGTTGGAGACGAATGACACTCCACCTAAAAGCAGAAAAAATTGTGAAATTTAAAGGAGAGAGAGCTTAAAGAGAGGGTAAAATCGCAGGACGTGTACCCACGGCGTGTGGTCACATGACCCTCGGCTGTCAGCGTGCTGATGTGTTTGTGTCCTGCAGGATCATGTCCAGAGCTCCTGTCCACAGGTGGAGGTGGACTGTCCCCACAGCTGCTCCCTGAAGATGCCCCGACACAAGGTGAGCTCAGTGATCACACACCTGCAGGTACACCGATGAGACGACCAAACAGTTCAGTCTCAGCCAAAAAAAGCTCTTAAAACCAGCATCAAACCCGCAGGATGGACAGCATGAATTCTTTAAAAGAAGACACTAAAGGGTTTTAAAGAAGGATGGCGTGTCTCATTTAAAAACTGAAAAAATAAAATAAATAATAACACCAACAGTACTGAAGAATAAATAAAAATGATTAAAAAAAGGAAAATATGTCAAAAACTTTTACAGGAAAACAAAAATTACAAATGAAAAAAAGCCAAACGTTTAAAAAAACCAAAAAACATCATGCCTCCTTTGTTTCCGTGATGCCGGCATGTTGTCTAAAATCACACACTGCAGCCACATGATGCCGGCGTCTTTTGATTCTGAGAAAATTAGTTCTGAGAAAATGATTCTGTAAATGAGACGTAAAGACGAGACTTCGGAGAGACGCTCTATGGAGACTCGACAGAGTCCCACTAACACCAACACCGTCACTAGTTTTCTTGTGCTGCATTCAGACGCCTTCTACAAGCAGTAAAACCTCTGAAACATGGAAAACAACACTGGTTTCTTTTCAAAAAAACTTGGGGGAAAAAGTCGATGGGCAACTTGGCATAAGGTGCCCCGAAAACCACCAGAAATTAGGAAAAGATAGCATGAAAATGACCTGAGAATCTGTTGTTTGTTCATTTGTTGTTGTTTTTTAAAGGAGAGATTCAATTGTTAGAAGTTTAGTGTAAAAAAGGGGAATTTTTCAGAAAATACAATAATATTTAAATGTTTACAATCCTGTCATGGAAAATGTACACGTTTGTATATTTGCACATTTTTCTTTTTATTTTATTCTTATTGTTTAAAAGTCTTTTGTGCTCATTTTCAGGTCAGTTTTTTTATTTAGTTTTTACAAATTTCATGCTAATTTTGATTAATTTCTTGTTGCTCATTGGCTTCTCCCAGTGTTTTTTTGTAAACAACAATTGGGTTTTTAAATGGTTGATATGATGTTACTGTGAACACCTGCAATTAACACAGGTGCACTTTAGACAGTTTCCACTGACCAATCAGAATCCAGTCTGCCGTCTGAAAAAAGAAACGCATTAACGTCTGTGTGGACGTCTGTGTCATGTCTCCAGCTGACTGAGCACAGAGAGACGTGTCCCGAGATCCTCGTCCACTGCTCCTACAGGAAGTTCGGCTGCTCCGTGCAGGTGAGTTCACCTCAGTGTGACACAGATCACATGACCTCAGCAGACTGATCACATGACCTCACCTTAAAAAAATCTTGGAAACTGATTGCCTTGAAAAGGTAATGTAAATATATCTATTCATGTTAATTTATGTTAACTTTACAACTAATTGTTGGGTTTACTTTAGATTCAGCTCCATTTAATTAATTTTGTGATCTTGCTGCAGCTTTAAAATGACAAGTTGAATTAAATCAATCTAAGTTGAAGCAACTTCAGTAAACCAAGTTGGTCTGACTTAATTTGATCATCCAAAGAGGATTTTGCCGATGATGAAGTCATGAGCTCTGCAAGTTCTGTTTTCTTGACATGTTCAAGCCTTTAAGGCTTGCTTAAATAACTACACACACTCATATTGCTCACACAACGCACTTTAAAAATCAAGCTTTAAAGAAATATGACTGATGTTGAGTCTCCTCCTCCTCAGTGTGTGAGTGTAGCTGCTGACAGTCTGGGATATGTCAGTGTGTGAGTGTAGCTGCTGACAGTCTGGGATATGTCAGTGTGTGAGTGTAGCTGCTGACAGTCTGGGATATGTCAGTGATCAGCAGCTACATTGACTGTGACAGGTCACCTAGTGGAAATAGCATGTATTTCCTCCATATGCCAAATATGGTCAAAATGACCTCATCAGGTAGAAAATAGTCAAAATGACAAATTCAGAGTCAAAAGACAAGATAAAAGATATACAGCTAAAACTTCCAACAATTGATTTAATGAAACTTGTCATTTTTAAGTTGCAGCAACAACTTCACGAAATTAAGTAAATATTACTAAGTTTTCAGTAAACTTAACAATTAAAGTAACATAAATTCAGATTAATAGTTACTAACATTTTTCAAGGCAATCGGTTTTGTGAATTTTTAAAATTAAAATCAGCATGTCAGATTTTAGTGTGTGACGCAGACAGATCACATGACCTCAGCCGCTCTGTGCTGCAGGACAAGAGAGGGAGAGTGAAGCTGCATGAAGACGCCGCCGTCAGTCATCACATGCTGCTGGTGCTGAGGAGCAACACTCACCTGGAGCAACAGGTGAGTCAAAAAGACCGAACCATCATCCTGAAAACAGCTGCACAGAGACTTTGATCGGTGCCTTACAGTGTTACTGTGGTTACAGGAGCTCTTCATTTCACCGTCTGAAATATGGAAAAAAATAGAATTAACGCCTCACACTTCTGTTTCTAACAACATATTATCTCGTCATGTCGTGTCACTTTTTCACAAAGTGAACGATGTTGAAAAGGCGAAAATAATGCAGTTATCACTACTGACATGGAACTGTATATGTTCCGGTTTGTGCACCTAATTTTAAGCCATTTGCAGCATTTCAATCAAAAATACATTGGTCTGGCACCCAAAAGAACTGAAACCAAAAAACCTGCAGAGGCGATGCCTATTGGGCTGATATGAAATACTGGGAAGGGAGGACTGTCGAATGGGCCTATCATGAATCTGTCTTTAGTCAATAAGGAGAGAGAGTCAATTTTATCTGCCATTTTCTGTAGAAACCACATTGGAAAGCAGTTACAGGAGCTCAGCATAAAGGCAGGCACGTAAGACAAAATAAACACATTCAAAACATTATAAGTTAAAAGAAAATGTGGATAGGCCAACAATCACCTGGCACAAAATACCGCAGGCTAACAATCGCCTGATGCACTAAGCAAGAAATAAAGTGTTGCGCTACAGCAGAGAATTTGCTGGTGTAAAGCAGGAGAGACGGCAGAAGGCTGAAGCTGGCTGAGTCGGAGTTGCTGCTGTGGCCAGAGTAGAGTTATCGACACAAGGAGAAAAAACATTTGGGTGAGGGGAAAAGAAGGAGGAGGCTGAGACCTGCAAACCTTAGCAGCCTGTGTCATGTGACAGGGTCAGAGGTGGAAGAAGCCATGTAAATGAAAACGGCCAAAGGAACGGCAGAGGAAGGGATGCTGGGATGAAAGGATGGAGGTGCACAGGGATTTTAATCAGCCTGCAAACACAAGGACAAGAGGAAAGCTGAGAAGAGGTGAGAAAAGTCAGACACAAGGGGAGCAGACAGTGGGTTATGTGACCACGGGCTGAGGCCCCGGAGGCAGCAGGGCTTGGTGATGCTTGGTGATGTTGGCGGTGATTGGTTCTGGAGTGGAAGCTGGAAGTGTGGAAGACTCAGAGACTGTTGTTGTTGAAAGCTTAGAGGAGTTTGAATAAAATTGCCTTTTTTGGTGGAAGGGAATGCCTTTCACTTTCAGGAAGTGATGGAGGCAAGTGAAAGTCCAATCCCTAGTGTCGGGCTCTGAGCGTGAACATGGAGATGGCGAACCAGAGAAGAGGGCGCGCCACAAGCACCCTGAGATGGATAATCAGGGACCATACCAAAGAAAGGCGACAGCCCCCTGCTTTGTCCCCAGTCTTCAGGCCTCGTGGAAGGAGGAGAGGAGGCAGGAAATCTATTTGGAGTCGGAGAAATCTCACTTGGCGAGGCCGAGAGGAAACGCCAGCTCAACTGATAAACAGCAACCGTTGGAAAGCCGTCTTCTGGCTGTGTCATGGATGGTAACTGATGGTAACAGCTCAAGTCATCATTGAAATCAGTTGGGTTGGGGTGCAATTCTGGGTCCGTGGTGAGGAGCCGTCGAAGTCAAGTGTAACGTTAGTTCAAGTTTTGGTAAAGATGTGACCATGTGGTCAGGCGTGATGCACAGTCTGTCCCGAGAAATCTGAGACAGACTGAGCAGGAGGGGTTGACCAGGTGAAAGTTAGTAGGCCGGTAGTTAGAAGTGTGGTTGAGGCGAGGTCCTGCTCCCGAAGCTTAGTTAACAAATTAACTCCACTTATATTAAGAGTCCAGTGTGTAGGATTTAGGGGGATATATTGTCAGAAAGTCAATCTAATCTCACCATTGTGTTGCCTTTTGTTTGTAATGGGCTGAAAATAAGAATTGTTGTGTTTTCATTACCTTTGAATGAGCTGTTTATATCTGCATAGGGAGATCGTCATGTTGCACTGCCATTTTCTACAGTACCCCAGAACAGACAAACCAAACACTGCCGACAGATAGGGACATTCATGTTTTCACGTTAGCCACCATAGATTGCAGGCAAAACCATTAGAAAAACACTTATTTTTAAGATGGAACTGTTTTAAACAGTGTTTTTTAGCGTGTTAAATCAGCTGGTCTGTTTGTTTTGGAGAGGAAAAGATCTCAGTGGATGATTCAGCTCCCAGTAAAAACCTCCTTTAAGCTGGTTGACATCTGCAGTCCTCACTACCAGGTGCCACTAAATCCCCATGTTATAATGACGGCAGTGCATGTAGATGCAGCAGCCAGTAGCTCCTCAAATCCTCGCTGCTTTTTTGCTATATTTACCTATTTTTTTCGACTCCATGGCCCCCTCTGCTGAAGCACGACTTCCCCACGATAAAGCAGCACTTATCAACATCGGGAAAAGTTGTGAGGAGTTTGGACTGAGTGCAGCAGACCGTCAGAGGATCCCCAGCAACTGCATACACCGAGCGTCCAGTCAGACCAGAGTGGGGAAACAAACTGAAAAGATTTAAGAGAGGGAGGAGAGCCGGCATCAGGGCAAGGCTGACCTGACTGACCGCGAGCTGTTCCTCTAAAAAGTCTTCTTCTGGCTAATGTCTGCTTGCAGGAGAATAAAAGATGTGATTGAGGCTCACCCAGCAACAAAACAGAGACTACTCTGCACACATCTTCACAGAGACGTGCTCCCAGATCAAGCTGTTGCGCTGGATGGACAGACCTTGTTCAGAGCCAACAGGACAAAAAACTGATGCAAATTCAAAAATTGCGCTGCAGCAATTGTATGACGCCATCAGCAGCAACATGTTCATGCAAATTTTCATTCAAATTTCAAATTGGAATTTTTCACAGCAGCAGCTTATTTTAACCAACTCGTCCTTCAACTCCAAAGATGTAGCAGGATCAGGGACAAATTGTAATTTCACTTTTTAAATTTCATTTAACTTTGTTTCAGGTTCACGTTTAAACTTTGTTTAAAAAATGACTGATAAATATATCTTCTACCCTCTAAACAACACCGGTGCTGGAAGCGTTTACTCAGCACAGATTGTATTAAATAAATTGTATTATGTGAGTGTTTTGCTCAGACTGTGGTCTCCTCAAACAGGTTGAGGCTCTCCAGGAGGAGGCGCTGCTGAGGCAGCAGGAGGTGCAGACGGACAGTTTGCTTCTCGCTGGTCTGCACAAGAAAATCAGACCACTGCTGCAACACAGCGGCAGCCATGAAGAGCTCGTCTCTGCAGCTCAGGTTCACTTTGACTCTCACTCATCCTTCATTCGTTCATTCATCTGTCCCTTCATGTCTTCATCATCCTGCCACAGATGTGTGCACGTTTCCCTTAAGGTGCAAAACATATTTAAGGCCACCTTTTGAAATATTATTAACAAAAAAGTGAATGAGGAACGTTTTCATAAACTGGAGCATATTCAGTCTCAAAATGGTGGGCAACAATTTGTTACCGTTTCTGGATTGAATGACATGTTTCCTCAAAACAACGGGCAGGTTCCTATTATTATTATTATTATTATTATTATTATTGTATTATTATCTATTTTTAGGATTTGTGCAAAACTTGAGCAACATTTAGTAAATGTGGATAAAACTCAACATGGAGCTGACTGTGTTTCCACTGAGTGTTTCCATTAGGCGTATTGTATATTCACATTTTCAATTTGAGAAATCTCGAGGGTTAATATTAACTTGCCTTCTGAGCATCAGATCTGAAATTAGTGTTTCCTCACAGCCTCTCAGATTATGAACATCAGAAAGTGTCACCAATCCGCCGCCTTTTTGAATCATCACAGAGAAAATGAGGATTTAGTTGCGGATCTGCAGCCGGTATTAAACATGCTCCCTGTCTGTCTGTCTGTCTGTCTGTGTTCAGAGGACGCTGAGCAGGCAGGAGGACAGCTTGTCCACCGTCCAGCTGGACGTCCTGCAGGTGTCTGGAGGACTCAGTCCTCTTGTGGAGGAGCTGGAGCAGCTCAGAAAGTCTTTGGATGCTGTGATCCAGGAGGTGTCTGCAGCCGAGGCCCTCAGAGAAGAGCTGGGTAACAAAACCTGATCACACAGCCGCTGCCTCACTCACCGGGCATACACACCTGACACGAAACAATACCTTTGTGTTACTCGCTCGTCTTTGGTCGCTTGTTTATTTTTGGAGCGTTTCTAAAACTCGGGAAAATTCACCCTCAGCAGCTGTGGTTGTGCTTGCACAGCCCCACGCCAAATTCTCGCTCAAATTGAAAAATTGTTGAAATGCGCATTTTTGCATCCATACGCGTCCATCATGCCGCCCGGCCCGAATTCGCGTCTTTGCATTGACTTTGAATGTAAACCTGTCCGGTGTGGGCGCACGGATATACTGTGTGTGGAGTCATGCTCCAGTGGAGTCTGCAGGATTGATCCAAACATATCCAGTAAGTCCAGGTCATGAGGTCCAAAAGTTTAAATTTGTTGACAATAGACGGAATTTGTTTCAAAATTTCGGCAATGCAGCGTACAGTCCAGGATGCTTCCAGGTCCAGAACTGTGCGTTTCAGTGAATGCTGTTGTTTTCATCTTGCAGGAGCTCTGGAGGAGAATCTGAAGTGTCACTCGGATCTCCTGGACCTCCACGCCGCTCAGCTCCGTCACAACAAGCAGCACCTGCAGGAACTTGAGGCCACGTCCTACGACGGCAAACTGATCTGGAAGATCGAGGACTTCAGGAACCGGAGGGAAACAGAGGTCAAAGGTCAGCCACCCTGCCTGAGCAGCGTGCCTTTCCACACAGGACGCTGCGGCTACAAAATGGCCGCCAAGGTCTATTTGAACGGAGACGGGGAGGGACGAGGGACACACCTGTCCCTTTATGTTGTCCTGCTGCCGGGAGACTTCGATGCTCTGCTGCCGTGGCCTTTCAGACAGACCGTGTCTCTGTCGGTCCTGGATCAGAGTGGCACCGCCAACCACCGCAGTCTCAGCTTCAGACCCGACCCGACATCCAAAAGCTTCCAGCGACCCGCCGCCGAGTCCGCCGGCAACGTCGCTGTTGGATTTTCGTGCTTCATTACCCTCAACGAGCTGGAAACTCCTCAAAACGCTGCGTACGTCAAAGACGACACACTGTTTGTCAAAGTGAAGGTGGACATGTCGGGTTTTGAGCAGCTGTGAACCTCGACAGCCGGCTGCTGATTCTGCTGCGGCGCCACCTGGTGGTCAGTTCAGGAAAGATCTATAAATATGCCATCAGACTAGTTTGGAAGAAACAAAAAATCTGTACACTGTAACTTCAAAGCAGGGATGCTCAACCTGAACTGCGTGGGGCCCACTTTTGCAAAACGACTGGAGGCCAGGGGCCCCATACACATTTCTAGGATTTTAGGACACATATAAGATTTTAGGATGTTTCTAGGATTTTAGGACACATATAAGATTTTAGGACATTTCCTCAGATTATAGGATGTTTCTTGGATTTTAGGATGTTTGCAGAATTTTAGGACTTTTCTAAGATTTTAGTACATTTTAAGATTTTTGGAAATTTCTAGGATTTTTGGACAGTTCTCGGATTTGAAGACATTAGGGTCTTAGCCAGGACCTCTGTCGGGGGTGTGGGAGATCCTAAACTGGCACTGTTTTTGATCAGCAAGCTCTATATTGATGCTGTTTTATGAGCACTGGAACCTTACGGACACTAAAAGTACAAAACCAGTTTTTTGAAAGAATACATTTTTTTGACATGGGTCTCTTTGGTATGATTTTATTCATGTGGGGCTAAATTGTTCTTTATCATTCTCTCCTCCAGTTTCACTGGATGCTGCCACATTGGTTAAAATGAAGTGACTCATCTGAGGAATTCAGTGTTGACTTGCTGGAAATAAATAGTGTTAATGTTAGTCGATAAAGGAAAATTTATTTGTGGCTCACTTTTTAAATAAATTTTTTAATCTTTGGGCTGGAGGAAATGTATTTTCAAGTCAACAGTCCAAATGAAATCAGGAGTCATTGGTGTTAAAAGTCCAAGTCGAGCTGCCAGTCTTCAGATTTTGTCAAGTCGAGACTAAAGCCATCAAATTTGTTACTGGAGATGTGAGATGTGACTCGAAACCACACCTTTGCTGTTAAAATTTTAACATCTCTGCAGTGAACGAAGCTTCTGAGGATAAGAATAAAGACAGAGTTAATATCACACACGAGAACTGGTGAATAAAACTTAAGCCAAACTGCCTGCTGTGTAAATCAAATTTACAAGGTTAAAGTGGTTATAACCTTTATTTTTATAAAAACATAATAAAATATTAAATAATGATACAAAAACAGTGTAAAAAAATATGTTGTGTTGCTGGTAGTGAGAATCCTCCGAAGGACGATCAGCTGAATCTGCAGCCTCTCTCAGCTTTACTGAGAGTTTCAGCTAATTTTTTATCTGTCCAGCCACAACTTTCACTGTCACACAGTGACAAGAAATCACCTTCTCAGCTGTTAGCTGGTCGCCCAAACCGAGTTTTTAGCATTGAGAGACAGACAGAAGCATCACGAAGCATCTGAGGTCACTATCACCCCTGCAGCTCCGTTCATCCGGACCAGAAAAAAAAAGATCAGTTTTATTTTTAATCAGGGCAGATTCACGGCGTCACCGTCAGCATCTGCAGTTTGTTAGATTTGTTCTTCTGTAAATCAGTCAGCAGCTTCAGACCTCTTTCTCCGGGATCGCTCCAGGTCAGCTCGACGACTCTGAGGTGTGAAGGGTTCGACGTCAGAGCCGAGGCCAAAGATTCGCAGCTGCTCTCTGTGCACTCTGACAAGCTGAGCGAGAAAAACATTGTTTTAATAGCACAGTAACAAAGAACTGTTGAATTCACCTGCTGTAATCTAGCTCTGATCGTTTTGTTTCCTCCTCTTCTGTCTCCTGTGGTGTTCCCCAAGGCTCTATCTCAGGTCCTGTTTTATTTTCATTACATTTGCCTCCACTGGGGTCTGCTTTCAGAAAATACTGTTTTACATTTCTATGCAGACAACATGCAGCTACTCTTGCACATCCTTAAGTCTCCCTTAAGCTTTTAAGACATTAGTCTTTATTATCAGTGGTGGTATATTTTCATTAGGTCTTTAAATGTCTTCAAAAAACACATGGCAGAAATCGAAGTGTTAAAATTCAGCGAACAAATAAATTCTGTAGCCTGTTTCATATCAGCTGAGATGCAAAAATAAAAACCTTTCCCCTCTTTTGGAGATCTGGAAGATGTTACGTGACTTCATTATTCTATATCTCAACAGAGATTATAACTCCCAGCTGGATTTAAAGTCCAGCGTGGTACCTACAGCGGCTACCATGGGCCACAGGCCACCAACATATAACTACATGCAGCGTTCATACACATCTTTATCAATACATTTCCAGGACTTTGAGGCACATTTTTAAGACCATACATTCTCTAAATGACCATCCATACTCCTTACCAGTGCTTTTTCATTACTACATGATAATGTTTTTAAATATATATTATCTAATAAATAATGAATTCAGAACATTTTTGAAACTTTGTTTACAGAAATTACCTTCCACCCTCTTCTACTTCTTTGACAAAGTAGATGAATTATATTATTTACAGAGCTGGTGTCCGAGAGGGAAGAATGACAGAAAACTGACGAGCCTCACCGCAGTATCTCCAGTGTACACTGGGTTTCTTTCAGCCAATCAGAAAGCAGCTTCACCCCCTCGTCCGTCAGGTTGTTGTAGCTCAGGTCGAGCTCTCTGAGAGCAGAGGAGCAGCCGAGGGCAGAGGTCAAAGACTGACAGCTCGCCGCCGATAACCAGCAGTCTTTTAGACTGGAAGGAGACATTTAAACAGATTTCAGATCATCTTTTTGGCAACAGCACGAAGTACAATGTGTAAAGGTTTTCAGATCCAATAGATATATCTGTGCACATACACTGTAGTGCAGGATAAACCATTTATTCAATTACAACTGTTACAGTTCAGAATTTAATCGAACGTGAAATTTAATCGATCAGTCGATAGGTTATGCAGTGTTCCGCATTAATAACAGAGATTATGGCTAATTTGTCCCGTCACAGTCTCACCGGAGCTGGACTGTTAATTAAGAGCCGTATTAAAACACTCTGAGTTATTTATGGCCCAGTAGAGGCAGAGACGGGCGAGAGAGCGTCAGGCGCATTAAAAGTGAAACTGAACCGTTCATTCTGCCTAAAACTGCCTTACACTTACAAAAATCTGCAAATACCTCCTCTCATCATCGATCTGATCAGCTGTGAACGATTCAACAGATCAATTATCCACCTCAGGAGTGACCTGCTGCGCTGCATTCACAGACTCGCAAAAAAGTAGATATAAGAAATATGTGGCTGTGAGCTGTGGTTTGAAATAAGCAAAATTATTATGTTTGTTTTTTTTCAAATAAAGATTAACATATTGATTGTTAATTTTACCAAAAATCTATTAAGGTGAACGCTTACGATATGAAGCCCTAATCTAAACAGAGGATTTTTTAGTTTAAAAACGTCCAAAAATACCTTAAAACCATCTCTGCACACCTGAATGTGGAAAAACGGCCACAATACTCACTCCAGAGTCTCCAGCTGACAAAGCGGCTCTGCCAAGAACTCAGACAGCTTTTCCACGGCGGCGTCTCCGAGGTCATTTCCTGCCAGATCCAGGACTCTCAGGTGGGCGGGGTTAGACTTCAGTCTGGGGGCCAGGGCGGCACAGCTACTCTCTGTTAACTGACATCGAGCCAGTCTGCTGGAGACAACAGTTTTCTCTCAGAGGTGCTGCACTAAACATCTGTGTGGTGGATGATGATAATTACTGAATTACAATTACTGAATACTGTAAACTCCAATTAACAGCCTGGGCTCTTATTTGCTTATATCACTGGACTTAAGGGGCTTATATTTGGGACCAGGGTCTATATGGGACGGGTTTTTAATTCCGTTCACACCAGAGCGGGAGGGAGAGGGACGGCTTGTAATGTTACCGTCTTCCTCAGACAGATGTTGAACTTCAACTTTGTTTATCCGCCTGTCTCTCACTCACTAAGACAATGGGCCCAAGAGAGGAACCCTGGGGAACCCCGTATGAGAGAGATGCGAAAGGATGACTGAAAATCACCAAGGCTAACAGAAATACTTTATCAGACAAGACCGAAACCACTGATACCTAAACAATGCTATACAACCATGGTCCATCGCGTCAAAGGCAGCTGTGAGGTCTAACAGAATAAGAGCAGCGTTAGTGTCAGCAGCTACCAACACATCGTTAAAAACCCTTAAAAGTGCATTTTTAAGGGTACTTTAATACCTTAATAATGACCACGGTACTCACTCCAGAGTCTCCAGTCGACAAAGTGGCTCTGCCAAGAACCTGGAAAGCTTTTCAACACTACCATCTTGGAGACAATTTTCTGTCAGATCCAGGACTCTCAGGTGGGCGGGATTAGACTTCAGACAGTGACTCAGGGCAGCACAGCCGTTCTCTGTTATCTGACATCGAGCCAGTCTGGTGGGAAAAATCAGTTTTAACTCAGAGCTGGTGACATGCAGTGGCAGCTCCAGACCCTGACCTTCACATTAACGTGATCTCAAAGGACAAAGGAGATGAATTATAGCATTTACAGAGCTGAGAAGCCTCACCGCAGTATCTTCAGTCCACACTGGCGTTTCCTCAGCCATTCAGAAAGCTGCTTCACCCCCTGGTCCGTCAGGCAGTTGTTGCTCAGGTCGAGCTCGTCGAGAGCAAAGGAGTGACTGAGGGCAAAGGTCAAAGACTTGCAGCATTTTGTGGTTAACCTGCAGTTTTTCAGGCTGAAAGGAGACATTCAAACAGTTTTCAGATCAGTTTGTTTTGTGTTCTGACTTTTAGTGTCTAAATAAAATAAAGTGCAATAAATGGTTTAGAAGACACTGTAATGTAGTTTACAGCAGAATTGGTGTTTATTAATGTATCTGTCACCAACTATTACTTCCCCTGTGAAGGACACTACTTTATTAAGGGTTGCACTGAAAATTTTCAAACCAGTTTGATATTAAGCCAAACTTGCGTCCAGACCAGTTTACTGAATTTTGTCAGGTGTCCCACCTGACTCAGCAGCCACCCCTCAGTGGAGCATAATGACACCATGTCCCAACAGAAAACAAGTGTGCAACTATCACGTAGCATTACATAACAACAACAAAGCTCTCTCTACATACTGAAAATATACACTTGTTACTTCATGTAAACAAACCACATAACTATCAGCTGTGCACTCGAGATCAGACCAAAGACGTCAACACTACAATGATGGTGAGTAATCTACCATCATTGTAAAGTTACTTTTTAAAGAAGAAAACTTATTTTATATTGTATAATTTACTGGAAATTACATAAAAGATAGAAAACAGCAGGCAAAGTTGGCTTAGCTTGTTGTTAGCGATGGTCATTCACCTTAACAAAAACTTTTAGCCTCCCAGCGATCTCCCACCAGCCAGCTGACACTGTGTTTATGTTTCTGTATTGAAAAATAGTAGGTTTCATGTAAATAATTACTCATTTCAACTTCATGAATCAGTCAGTCCTCGTCCACTGTGGCACTTTCAAAGCGAGCAACAGGAATAAATAAAGCATGGAGCTCAGCTCAGTGAGGACAGCGCTTTGGTTGGCTAAAAATCCAGAATATTGTCATACTGGTGCAGTTTTAGTGTTTTCAAGAGATTAATTTTGTCATGTCTCATCTAATCAGCCCAAAAAGTCACAATGTATGCTGCTCTCCCCCTCTGCTGAAATTTGATCTCTCTCTTGTTGCCGACACCAGCCGCCTCGGCTCACAGTAAATTCATTTCTGTGGCTAACCGATGTAGTGGCTCTGTTAGTCCATTTCTAAACATAATGATATTAATAACGCTGTCATTTTGATTTTTACAAATACAACTTGAGTTGGATTTAGCACTGTGACTTGGGCTACTTTTAAAATTGCCATAACATGTCAAAATGACAAATAACAATTTCGCCAGTTTGCATAGATCAAACTGATTTAAACTCTATTAATTTAACCCAACTCTATTAACAGATAATGAAACACAGCTGTAATAATATGTGTCTTTGTAAGAAAAGTTGTAATGATGACAAAATCATTACCTTAATTACCACAACACTTACAAATCTGTTACAGGTGTGCACAGGTACGTTACAGTGTGTGATAAACCATTTATCTAATAATAATCTAATGAGAGGACTTTTAGTGTGAAACTGTCTCTGCACCTCTGAATGTGTGACTGTATTTATTTTTACGCTTTTATTCAATAATAACCACAATACTCACTTTAGTGTCTCCAGTTGACAATGTGGCTTTTCCAAGAACTCGGAAAGCTGATCCACACCAACGTCTCCGATTTTATTTCCTTCTAGATCCAGGACTCTCAGGTGGACTGGGTTTGACTTCAGACTAAAAGCCAGTGCAGCACAGCCAATCTCTTCAAAGTTACAGCAAACCAGCCTGTGGGGTGGGGGTGGGAGTGGCGGGAGGGGGGTGAATGAATAGTTAATGATATGACTTTGATAATAGTTTGTTACACCTTTATTCTCAGCTTAGAGGCGACACCGGATGATATTTTCAGAATGGTGAGACGGCAAAACATAATCCCGCCATGAAAAGGCAACGTAAATGCAGCTACACTATTTCTCTCTCTCTCTCTCTCTCTCTCTCACTCACACACACACACACACACACACACACACACACACACACACACACACACACACACACACACACACACACACACACACACACACACACACACTTTTGCAGCATCGTCTTTAGTTAGACTTTCTTAATTTAGGCTATGTTGTGTGTTTTGCTCTCTTTCTTTTGAATAAATGTTTTGGGAACATATGTGCAGCCTGTTTAATGTTACACATTTGCAAAAGTGAATCTTGCCCCCTGCTGCGTCAAAAAGTCCTCATCCCTCATTCTTTACTATTGCTTTGATTATTTTGGTTGTAGATATATTTTAATCATTAATCAAAGTTCCACACTGATAGTTCAGTACTTATGAGACTGACTTAATTAACTGGCTTTCATTTTCCTTTTTTGGAAGGTGGTGCCCCATTAAGTGATTTAATATCAATTAAACAATATTATTCAATATAATAAATGATTATTTTAATAATCATTAATTATTTCTGATAGCCATTTTAATACTCTTAACCATGAATTCCTAACCACGGTATGTTGTGACTTTATCGAAGGTAAAGACGTAATCGGCCTGCTGCGAGGTGAACAGCGCCCCTCAGCTGTGATACGATCACATCGCACCTCGGCCCGTCGTGAGCTACTGCGTCAGTGTCTGAGAAGCCTCACCGCAGTATCTTCAGTTCACACTGAGGTTTCCTCAGCCAATCAGAGAGCAGCTTCACCCCCAGGTCTGCCAGGTCGTTGTTGCTCAGGTCGAGCTCTCTGAGAGCAGAGGAGCGACTGAGGGCAGAGGTCAAAGACCGGCAGCATTTCGCTGTTAACCTGCAGTCATTCAGGCTAGAAGGAGACATTCAAATACTTTTCAGATCAGTTTGTTTTGTGTTCTGACTTTTAGTGGAAGTGTAAAAAAATACATTGTAATAAATGTCATAGAGAACATAATAATGTAACAGAGGAGGCGTCTCTCTACAAACCGATTATTAACGACAACACAGCAAACACAGCTGTAACGAAATAAAATATGTCCTCATCAGAGGAGTTATGATAAGAACTCTAAATCAACACTAAGAAATGTCCGTATGTGTGTGAACAACTCCACTGTAATGTGTGAGAATGACCCTAATACTCACTCCAGTGACTCCAGCTGGCAAAGTGGCTCTGCCAAGAATTCAGAAAGCTTTTCAACACCACCGTCGCCAAAATGATTCAGTGCCAGATCCAGGACTCTCAGGTGAGCAGGGTTTGCCTTCAGACTGAAGGCCAATGCAACACAGCCACTCTCTGTGAACTGACAGTAAACCAACCTGTTGGGGAAAACAGTTTTATTTTATCTTATCGAATGGGGGTGCTACTTTTACCTTATACCTTTTAAACATGGAACAGATGCCAGATTCAAATGTTTTCTTCTGAGTATTTTTGAGACATCAACAGCTGCTACAGGTGTTTCTGAGAGTCAGGCCCAGGGCTGGACCTTTACACACAACTGTTTAACAGACAACAGCACAGGCTGTGTTTGTGTGCCCCGCCCAGTTCACTGTGACGATTATGGGCCATGCTCAGCTGTACAGTGACGGTACCGTCAAAAGACATACAAGATGGTACTTCCCCTCCGGACAATATAACTGACATAGAAAAGAAACTGCAAAGGGGTTTTCAGTTTGGGAAATGCAAAAGGACATTGGTTGGACTAAATGACCAACTGATTTGAATTTAGTGATCAGAGATCAAAGGTCACTGTGACCTTCCAAAAAATGCCTTTTGGCTATAACTCAAGATATCACACGCCAATTAAAACAAAACGTCACTGCCATGTCTAACAGGTAAAGAATGAAGTGAAGACATGACATGACGTGGCGACATTTTAACTCCAAAAGGTCATTTGAATTAATCTGTCATCCACGTCCCCTGAAAAATGAAAGAGCGGAGAATCACTCCTCGTTTAAGTTTCCCAGAGTCCGCATTAACTGTAGCCTTTGACAAATCTCCAAATGAACTGTGAATCTGGATGTTCTTACCTGAGTCTCTTAAGTTTGCAGTTGGGACTTTTTAGACCGTCATAAAGCAGGGACACGCCATAGTCCTGCAGACTGTTTCGGCTCAGGTCTAACTCCTCCAGATGGGAAGACGTCAGGCTGAGAACTGATGAGATGTTCTTGCAACATCTGTCAGTGAGGTTACAGTCACTTAACCTAAAGTGAAAAATAAAATGACTCAACATTTTGCAAAACGTCTCCTCTGTCCTTAACACAAAAACAACCCGAGAGCTTCAGGGCTGTTGGGTTTCTACAGATGAGATACCTACAAAGCGGTCTTTGATGCTTTGAGCACCGGCAGCAGCCTCTCCAGAACTTCATCTGATCTGGAGAATTTCTTCAAGTCAAAGACATCCAGGTCTTCACTGGAAACGAGCAGCTGAAAGGCCAGAGCTGACCAGTGTTCAGGCAGAAAGTGAACAACATCTCCTGAGTTCTGGTACTGTTGGACCTGCTTTACCAGCGTCTGGTCACCCAGCTCGTTCAAACAGTGGAACAGGTTGATACTCTTGTCGATGTTGGGGAGCTTTTTGATCTCCTCGTGTATGTAGGTGATTGTCTCCTGGTTGGTCTGTGGAGGTCTCCCTTTGAATCCTGATACTTTCTGAAGAAGCTCCTGATTTTGGTCCCGTGACAAACCGAGCAGGAAGCGCACGAACAAGTCCCATTGTCCATGATCAATGGCCAGAGCCATGTTAACTGCACTCTTATGGAGGACAGCGATGGACAGCTCTCCCGTCTCTGATGTCACTTTCTCTCCTGTCGGGCTGGAGAGCAGATTTTCTCCGCTACTCAAGAAGGTCTCGAGTACATAAAGTGCTGCCAGAAACTCGTGAACACTTAGATGAATGAACGAGTAGATCTCTTCTTTGTGGACGCCATATTCTTTTCGTATGATCTTGGTGCAAACACCCGAATAAACTACAGCTTGTTTCAGGTCAATCTCACAGGTTTTCAAGTCATCTTCATAGAAGATGATGTTGCCCTGCTTTAGCTGTTCAAAGGCCAATTTTCCCAATTTCATGATAACATCTTTGTCCGTTTCACTTTCCTGATAATCCTTCTGGTGTTTCAGCTTCGTCTGGATGATCAGGAAGTGTGTGTACATTTCAGTCACAGTCTTGGGCAACTCGCTCCGTTTTGTTTCTTGTTCCAGGAGATCCTGGAGAGCTGTGGCTGAAATCCAGCAGAAGATGGGGATGTGGCACATGATGTACAAACTTCTCATCGCCTTTGACTGAAGATGATCGAGGATCTTCTGAACCATTGCCTTGTTACTGACTTTCTTCTTAAAGTACTCTTCCTTCTGGTCATCGTTAAAGCCTCGTACCTCGGTCACCCTGTGGACGCACTCCAGAGGAATCTTCGTGGCCGCAGCCGGTCGACTGGTGATCCACACCGATGCATTGTGCAGCAGTCGCCCTGAGATCAGGTTGGTTAGCAAGACGTCGAGTGTTGTGGTCTCTGTAGCGCTGCGGAACATCTCGTTGCTCTTGAAGTCGAGAGGTAATTTGCTTTCGTCCAAACCATCAAATATGAACAGAACACTCGAACTGATGTAGTCTGACGTTTCCAAATTCTTGACTTCTTCAAAATAGTGACCTATCAACGTCATGAGACTCCAACGCTGATCTGCTATTAAATTTAAGTCTCTGAATGTGAAAGGAAATATGAACTGAATGGTTTGGTTGGCTTTTCCTGTTGCCCAGTTATGAGTGAATTTCTGCACGGCGACGGTTTTTCCGATGCCGGCGATTCCCTTCGTCAGGACTCTCTGAGGAGGGTTGTCTTTCTTTGATAGAGGTTCAAAAATGTTATTGAGCTGGACTGTTGTCTCCTCACTTGAACACCTTTTGTATTCGATTCTAATCACTTCATGTTCGCTGTTAACCTCCCCGCTGCCTCCCTCCGTGATGTACAGCTCCGTATAGATTTTGTCTAAAGGAGTTGATGATACGTCTTCCTTCGGTCCTTGACACAGATTCTTTGTTGTCCTTTCCAGGTATTTTTTAAGATCATCTTGGCATCTTTGGATGATGTTTCCTGAAAGACAAATAAAACCACAGTTGCATTATTTCCTCGTACTTTTCCACGTTGGAGGAAACAGTATGTGTGTGTGCTAAGTTCTACTACAAACTCAAACAAACAAAACGCAAAAACCAACCCGAGTCTAGACTTAAGTGTGCCTCGGCTGTTTCTCAGATCCAGATTTACATACAGTAGATGGATCTATGGTCTGTAAAAGTGCAGGAAATATTTGTGAATGAACCCAGCAGAGCTCCAAAATAAGTGAATAAATTAATCTAACATATTTCAGATAAATACAAACTGCTGCTCAGATGCTGATTCAGACGATGAAACATGGAGATTACAGATCACAGGCACGATAACAAAAACAGGTGCTGGTAATTAACTCATAACCTCCACAACACCTTTACAATAATTCACCGTAGTTCTGTTCTAATGACTGAAATCAGGCGAACATTTTTCATGTTTCTGCGAAGAAATTTATTAAATGGATTTTTTTTTTTTTTTTGAGTCTTTCAACAGCACAATACCTTTGGTCTTCGTCTGGTCTGTCCCATCGGGAGGCGGGCCTGAAACACAAACATTCAACATATCTTGAGAAATGCAAAATAATTCAAAGCATTTGTTGGGTTACAATTTAGGCATGTGCAGTAAAACAAACAGACCAACAAATGACTGTCACTGGTTTGATTTTTGATTCAGGGGAAACATTTACCACATGTGCTGTTGTTGATGATTATGTCCCGTCCTGCACTGACTCCACTCCACTCAGCACTGCTGACGACGCCTCCGCCCTGGGCGGTGGCGTTTGTGCTTCGTCCGTTCCTCCATCTTTCAGCTGATTGAAAAAAGACAAAACAAATCAGGAACCAGAAGCCGCAACGCTCAACGCAATTTCACAAGAACTGATTTCACAAAGAGCTGAGAGATCAAGAACAAACAACATTTGGTAACTATGTGATACACGGGACAGACACATATTCAAATTAATCTAAAAATATTTGTAGGACTTTTCTTGACCTACAGAACTAAGAGTGTTTTTTTAATATAAGTTAAAATTACAATAATACAGAAGTAGAAAAACAGACTCTGCATCTTTACTACCACATTTATTTGCACTTCAGTGCTAAAAAGACACGATGGTGGTGTTTGAACATCCCCATCACGCATACCAGCTCCTGGTAGGGTCCCCACAGACCCAGAAACAGGAGCGTGGGGCCCCCTGCTGGAGCCCAGCCTGGGGGGGGGGGTCGTTTGGTGACAGACAGAGCGCACAAACACAAATCAGCAACAGTTAAAATGAAAGTGACCCTCAAGCTTACCCCTCTGTGATGGTCCCGCATTCACAGCCCGGCCAGACACACACCAGTTTCCCATTCTGCATCGTTTCACCAAAGCTCCTCTGACTTTACAAGGACAGCAGAAACATCACACACACACACACACACACACACACACACACATATATATAAGCAAATACACACATATACACATGCACACACACACATATATGCATATGTATCTATGTATATATATATATATATATATATATATATATATATATATATATATATATATATATATATATATAAATATATATATGGACACCACAAGAGTTTATCGCTGTAAGACCAGTGACCCTGTGAGGACACAGCAGGTTAACTGGTCAAACAGTATCATGATCAGGACATTAAAATAGTTATTGTTGTCAAAAAACTCAGTGTAGGGCCCAAACTTGAGGAGGTGGCGAGTCCTGCGACCCACCAGCTATGAAACCACTGCGCTCCAGCAAATCCAGCAGACCCCACTAACTTAAATGAAACCAAAATGTAACATTTAAACAGCTTGAAACTGTTAAGCATCTCCATACCTGCAGCGATGAAACAGACACACAGGAAAGCAGCGGGAGCGGAGGGTGTGTGTCCGGCTCTCTGATGGAAACAAACACAAAGTTAGTTTGAGTTATACTGAAAAAACTGAATATAAAGACTGAAAATAACAACCTGTACATCATCCCTCTTTTGAGGCAAAGTCCAGATTCACATAAATAAGGAGGACAGGCCCTGTTGAAGTCTTCAGCAGCAGTTAGCTGAGGCCAGAACAAAACTACACACATCTACGTTATTCAGTTATTATATGATCAATGTCATTTTTCTGTCCGTTTACTTTTGAGGTTTTGTTTTGGTATTTATTCATTTGTTTGTTTTGATCTTCCACGTGTCTGCATGGATTTTTGTATTGAACTATTATTCAATAAATAAAGTTGTTTTTAAATTCAGTTAGCATGCTAGCGCTTTAGCTTCGAAACGAAAATAGTTAAAAACTGCAAAGATGGCGCTCATATCTCTGCGGGACTCGCACAGGACGAGACGGACATCACGCAGAGCAAACCGCCGCAGTTTCATCACATTTAAATCCAAAAAATAACTTTTATGAACATCTAAAGTTGTACAAAGCGGCTAAACGGGAACTTACCTCCGGCCATGACAGGAAAGGCGTTAACCGGAGCGCGCACGTACCTACGTCATCACGTTGAACGCGTCCCCGCCACCAGGAATAAACCCACGCGGCAAAGCCTGGTGGACACTGTCTGAGGGGACACCACAAAAGGACACCACAAAAGGACACCACAAAAGAAGGACACATAACAACTGCCTGATGTGCTTTTTATGTTTCTGAGTTTATTAGATATTAATGAAATTATTTAGTTGCAGTAAGTCAGTATAAAGACAAAGATAAATAAAATAATATATATATATATATAAGCAATAAACAGCATCCTGTTCCTTTACCATATAAGTCTAAAACATGTCAGCAGAAGCATATATGTCATATCCACATCACTCAGGTTTATACTATGTAATTATATATTTTACATATAAAAGTACTATACATATACAGTGTGTGTGTGTGTGTGTGTGTGTGTGTGTGTGTGTGTGTGTGTGTGTATTTTACATATTTTGTATTTTAAAATATATTTTATTTTTTGTGTTTTAATCATATTTAACCCTTATTTAGCACTCAGTTTCTTCTCTTCTGTTGCCTCTGACTCTGACTGCTGAAATGTGACATTAATCAGTCTGATCTAACGCTGGCTGTTAACATTAATCTGCAAATATAAGCATGTTTTACTTCAAAAAGCAATATAATAATGAAACTATGCGCTTCGTTATATTGTAAATCAATGCGGTTATTGACTGCTATTTTGAGAAAGTTTTGTCTCTCCGTATGATGTATTCAAACAGCCTGCCAGACACTTCCGGGAACTATTCAAGCCTCCATGAGTCACGTGATGCCCGAGCATTTTGAACTCACGCTGTCATTACTCTGTTTATTGTACTGCACTGATTTTGAACCTCAAAATGCGTCTTTGGTATTAATGCACCAAATATTTTAAAAAGTAAAAATGCATCTCTTCACTTCAGCCTTTAACTCGCTCTGATTCGGCTGCTCTGCACTTTCATACAGCTGCACATCTTTTAGATGTTGTATTTTCCTTGATTTTTTGCATTTTACATACAATATTTTTATGCTTCTTTTATTAACAATGTCAGTGGGTTATATTTTATTTTCCATTTTATGTTATGCATAAAGTTTTATCTGTATTTTATCTTACTTTTACTAGTATTATCAAGTGGATTTTATCCATCTGAAGATGAATTAATGCAGGTTTTATTTTGTCTTTTTGTCTTTTATGTCTTTTTGATGTGAAGAACTTGGTGCATCTGGGCTGCATTTCTTGTATAAAAAGTGCTGTACAAATAAAGTTTATAATAATAATAATAATAATAATAATAATAACAATTATTCTTATTCTTAAAAAGTGTACCTGTCGGTAGCGGTTCTTGTCAGTATTATCGTCTGTGATGCTGTTTCGGGCTTCATTTGTCATTTGTTGTCCGTTTACTGTAAATCTCTTGTTTTCATTTTGTCTTTCTGCTCCATCAAACATATTGGTTACTCTTTTTCAATATATATTAACTGTGTAGACCAATGTTGTACTGAGCTGTGTGTTACCTTTGTGTTTGTGTGTTTTTGCTGAAAAAAAAGGAAAAAATCAATAAATAAATTTAAGGTTAAAAAAAACTCACACAGTAGTATTAATGTAAAATATATTTTAAAGCTTGATTTTTTAAAGCTTGATTTTTTAAAGCTTGATTTTTTAAAGCTTGATTTTTTAAAGCGTATTTTGTGCGCAGAGGGCTAGACTGTGATTTTAAAGCGGGCCCTGAGGGGTTAAATTAAAGGTCGGTCCGCAGAGAGAAAGGAGGTAAACCTCAATTAGACACCAGAAGTACATGAACAGAAATAAGGTGTGAGTGCAGCGTGAGACAGACAGGACAGGCTGAGCTCATGTCCCTCCGTCCCTGCTGATGGACGCTCAGTCACGGCGTCCTCTGCGCGGTTATAAAAAGGCTGACATTGTTTGGACTGTAACTGGACGCCGTCCGGCTGCAGGACGAGCTGCTCAGGACCAACACGACTATTCTTAGAGCTTTTGTTGTGCTGACGCCATGTGGAAGGTCAAACGTGAGTGTTTTCGCTGCATGCTGCGTGTTTTTCTCCCAGTAAACTAACGCTGTGCCGCAGCTGGTCGGACTGGACGGACCGGAGGTTTGACCCAAACAGCGATGAAGAGACTGAATCTTCTCTTATCTCACCGACGTTATCACCGTTTCTCTCTGTCCATCTTCAGTCCTCAGTGTCTCTTTTTCCGGGATTTAAACAAGATTAACGTCCGTTTCTAAAAGGAGCTGAGTCACTTTTACAAAATGAGGTCAGGGGTCAGCTGCAGGCCTGCACAGTCCCATAACTGTTTCTATTTTAGGACGATTTTAGGATTTGGTTTAGAATTTGAGGGCATCGATTTTAAACATGTTTCCAGGATTTTAACATGTTTCTAAATTTTGAGACATTTCTCAGATTTTAGGATGTTTCTAGAATTTTACAGCATTTCTACGATTTCAACATTTCTAGGATTTTAGGCCGTTTATCTGATTTAAGAACGTTTTTAGGATTTTGAGACATTTTGAGGATTGCTAGTATTTTAGGACATCAGTGTCTCAGCTGTGTCCTCTGTCGGGGGTGTGGGGGATCCTCCTCTGGCTCTTTTTTGATCAACAAGCTCTATTTTGATGCAGTTTTATGTCTCTGACACCTTATGGACACTAAAGGGACAAAAACTATTCACAGTCAGTCACTTTGTCTTTATTGTACATTATGAAATGGTTGGGGGCCTCGGGCCCTCTGTGGGGGGGCAACGTTGAGCTGCTTTAAAGTTACAAACATTTTAACATTGAGAGTAACTACTATTACTTTTTATTTAACTTATTTAACTTTTTGTTCATTTGTTTTAGTTGCTCATTGGTTTTCTCTTTACATCCATCTCAGTTTTTAGCTTTTACCTTTTTTTTAAAAGTAACATTAAACATTTCCAGATTTTAAAAACAGATGAATTTTGATTTTAAGATTGTTCAACGTTTTGCTTTTGTTGCAGCTCCGGTTGTTTTTCCTTTGGAGACGAGGTACCGGCCGATTCTGGAGGTAATTAAGATCCAGGATGAATATCTAACATTTTTTTCTATATTTCATATTTTACTTTGCACATTTCCCCCCCGAGACCCGAGCTTTTGTTCGTTTTTTTGTATGCAGTTTTAGATTTTCAGTTATTTGGGATCAGCACTGTCTTTGGACAGTAACTGGTTTTGGGAAAAAGTGATGTGGATTTGAAGACAACGGGTTTATTTTTAATAGTCACAGTGTGTAAAAATAAAACATAAATCTCTTCATTCAAGTCTAAAACTGCTAAAATTACACACATTACAAAATGTAATGTAAGTTTCCTCTTCAAAGAGTGATGGTGGTTTTTTCCAGCTTTGTGTCGGATCGGCTGCAGGGTGTATTGTGCTTTTTTGACCACCAGATGGCACAAAAAAGTGTCCACGAAGGAGGACGAGGGGTCCAAACTGAGCCAGATAAAGTATAAAGTGCAGCAAACCCAAAGTGTAATGTACCTATAGTACACCGCCGAGTCTCAGGAGGTCAAATCTGGGTTGTATATTTTCATATTCATATTTAAAGCAAAGCTCTGGAGGCGACAAAGCTTTTCACCGCAGGAGGGCGAGTTTGTGAGAAGAGAAATGAAATGAGTGATAGTTATCAATATTTTCTCTGAGACAGAATCAGCTTTGTGGGTAACTGCAGTGGATTTTCTGAATCTCATTTGTCGGTGAGCTCGTGAGGTCTGACTCTGAGCAGCTCAGCTGGTTTTGATCTGACTGAATAAAAACGCCACAACGTGGAAATATTTTTGCATCGTTTAGACTAAAGTTCTGTTTCCTGTTTCCTCTACGATGACTCCTTCAGAGTCTGGTGCCGCCTGACCCCATGTCCCAGTTCCACCTGAGGAGAGGTTCTCCTGACGAGGAGTTCCCCGACCTCTGCAGGAACTCTACCTGGATGGGACGGATCCTCACACGGGACATGTACCGCCGCCAGTTCAACCGCTGCACCCACAGCGGCGTCATCTTCGATGATGTCATCCGCCCAGGCCTCGAGGAGCCAGGTAATGTCAGCGTGATGTCAGTGTGATGTCAGCGTGATGTCAGCGTGATGTCAGTGTGATGTCAGTGTGATGTCAGCGTGATGTCAGGGTGATGTCAGTGTGATGTCAGTGTGATGTCAGGGTGATGTCAGTGTGATGTCAGTGTGATGTCAGGGTGATGTCAGCGTGATGTCAGCATGATGTCAGGGTGATGTCAGCGTGATGTCAGTGTGATGTCAGCGTGATGTCAGCGTGATGTCAGGGTGATGTCAGCGTGATGTCAGTGTGATGTCAGCGTGATGTCAGCGTGATGTCAGGGTGATGTCAGCGTGATGTCAGTGTGATGTCAGCATGATGTCAGGGTGATGTCACGGTGATGTCAGCATGATGTCAGTGTGATGTCAGCGTGATGTCAGCGTGACACCAGCGTGATGTCAGCGTGATGTCAGTGTGACGCCAGTGTGATGTCACGGTGATGTCAGCGTGATGTCAGGGTGATGTCAGCGTGATGTCAGGGTGATGTCAGCGTGATGTCAGCGTGATGTCAGGGTGATGTCAGCGTGACGCCAGCATGATGTCACGGTGACGTCAGCGTGATGTCAGCGTGATGTCAGCATGATGTCAGCGTGATGTCAGGGTGATGTCAGCGTGATGTCAGTGTGATGTCAGCATGATGTCAGCGTGATGTCAGCGTGATGTCAGTGTGATGTCAGCATGATGTCAGCGTGATGTCAGCATGATGTCAGCGTGATGTCAGCATGATGTCAGCGTGATGTCAGTGTGATGTCAGCGAGGTGCTGACTGTCAGAATAACTGAGATTAAAATGAGAAAGATCAGATAGAGAGAAGTCAGGGACATTCGAATAACAACTACCAAAACTTCAGATATTCAAATATGTTATTAAAATTTTCATTTCTTGCTTGTCAGCTGATCGTAACTTGAAATATTTTTGTTTAATGCTGCATTTAAAAATATCTCTGCTGTAAACAGTAATAAGCGGTATATTTTTTTGATAAAGTGAAAGAGTTTTTTTCTCTTTTCTCATTTCTTTTCAGAAATGTAAAATCGAAGCGTGTGATGAATGTAAGAGAAAAATATTTCGTGCAGATTTCAGCAGATATGTGTTTCTGTTTGTGGTGCGTTAACCTGCAGTTCCTCTTATGGCCACAGGATGGCGGTCTGAGGAAAATGGACTATATGTAATTGTGTATTTTGCAGTCTTGTCAGTTACTGCTCGCCAGCTAAAGTGAAAATAAAAGCTAAACCCACATCAACTCGTTTAGCAGTTCGCCTCATTAAACTTGTTTTTGGTGTTTGCTGCAGCCAGTCTAGCACCTGGTCACTACCATTTCATTAAGTCCCGACCTAGACGTTTGTGCCAAATTTGAAGAATCTTAACAAGGATTAAACCCAGAAACACAGTGTGTCCCTGTTAACGTGTCCCTGTGACGTTTGTGTCTGAAGGAGACTGGTCCTCTCCTGTAACTGTGGGCTGTGTGGCGGGCGACGCTCAGTCCTACATCCTGTTCTGTGACTTCTTTGACCGAGTCGTCGAGGCGCATCACCAACACAAGATCACCGGCCAGACGCCAGAGGCCGACTTCAACTACGACAACTTGAAGGTAGCTGCTCAGACCATGTTATCACAGTTTTTATCCATAACGATGAACCCCAGAAACCTCTCAGAGCAGTTTTCACCAAAAGCAGAGTCACTGTTTGACCTTTTAGACACAAAATGTCACCAGTTTATCATTTTTTTCTGACATTTGTGTCAAATTCTATCATAATTAGTGTGTGAATTGATGAGTCATGGCCCAAATCATGTTTTTTGAGTGACAGTGACCTTTGACCACCAAATTCTAATTAGTTTATTTTTGAGTCCAAGTGGACGTTTGTGCCAAAATGGGAAAATTCCTTCAGAGCATTTGTGAGATATTGTGTTTAGGAAATGAGACAGATACAAGGTCGCAGTGACCTTGACCTTTGAAATTTAATCATTTCATCGTTGGATCCAAGTGAAGTTTGTGCCAAAGTGGGAAAAATTCCTTCAGAGCATTTGTGAGATATCATGTTCACAGAATAAGACTGACGCGAGGTCACAGTGACCATTTATTCTATTTCACTTCACTTCTTAACATTTTGACTCTCCCATTAAAATTTTGGGCAGTTTTTCCTTGAGAAATTTTTTTTCCTATAATTTGTTTTAGCATTTTTTTTGTAGCTTTGAGGAGAGTTAAAAAAAAAAGAAGCCTCCTCCCTCCTCTAATGTGTATGTGTGTGTGTGTGTGTGTGTGTGTGTGTGTGTGTGCAGGGGGGAGATGACCTGGACAGGTCGTACGCTGTGCGCTGTGAGGTTAGTGTCGTTCGCGGCGTTGAGGACTTCAGCTTCCCGACACACTGCAGCCGCGGGGAGCGCAGACAGCTCCTCTCACTGGCCAGCACAGGTACTGCACACCTGAGCAGACTCACCTGGAAACACACAGAGCAGCAGCTTCACACTCGGGCTTTTTATTTTTATTCATCACACATAAAAACTCAGAGACATGGAGGCAGATGGAGACAGGTTGTTTTTCTGGATCTCCTGCTCAGATTTTATAACCACGTGAGTGAGCTTAAGCTGAGAACTGCTGCAGCAGCTGCTTTCTTTACAGAGAAATTTTTTTTTTTTTTTTCTTGAATTACAAAAATTTCTAAAGGAAAAAAATGCCCCAAACTATTTTGGATAGTCAAAATGTAATAAAAAAAAAAAAAACAGCAACAAAAAATATGCCACCCAAACCCATGGCCTGCAGGTTTTTTTATTCTTAAAAAAAACACCCAAAAAATCTTAAAGAAAAGAAATTAGCAAAAAAATATTTAAACGCATTCCCAAATTTAAAAAAAGAAAAAAATACCTTAAATGTTTAAAAAATGTAAAAGAGAAAAAAAATACCTAAAAGGTTTAAAGAAAACAAATCACCAAAAAATTCAATGGAAAGAAAAACCTGCAAAAACATTTAGAGGGGAAAAAATATAGGATTAGGGTTAGCAAAAATCAGCATTTTTTTAAATTACAACTTTCTACTCAGTGCTAAATACCACACACAGACACACACACAGTCGACACTTTTATCAGAGGAGAAACTCACTCGCTCTCTTGGCATCATAACATCTTTGCCACAGAAAAGTTATTTCTAAGGCATTCACCTTAGAAATAATACCGAGGTCGTGACCTCGGTGACCTCGGTGACCTCGGTGACCTCAGTGGTCGATGCGGCCCTGGCTGACGGTGTGCGGTTTTGCTCTCAGCTCTGCAGAAGCTGCAGGAAGAGCAGCTGCCGGGTCGCCTCTTCTCTCTGAAGGAGCTGAACCAGGAGCAGCAGAGGGAGCTGAACCTGAACCCTCCATCCTCCTCGCAGCTCCGTACAGGCGTGGCGCGGGACTGGCCCGACGCCCGTGCAGTCTGGTCAGTCTGTTTTTTTTCTGTCCGAGTAACAGAGCCAGTCAGCCACTGTGACGCCTCACAGGAAATACGAGTGAAAGATTTCAGGAAGCTGTAGATTCAAACACGAGTCCTTGTTGCAGGCTGAGTGACGACTGCAGCCTGGTGGTCTGGGTCAACATGGAGGACCACCTAAGACTCGAGTCCACTCGGGACGACGCCAACATCGCTGCGGCCTTTAAATGCATCTGCATCAACCTGCAGAAGGTCAGTGACCGCTCAGACTCTCATGTGGGTTTTTTTAACCCTTTGAAACTGGGAGAGAAATCACTTTTCTTGTGCTGCTTCCAGATGCCTTTCACAAATATCTAAACCTTTCAGCTCTCAAATTGGTGCAGTTTCTTTCAAAAACGTGAAAAAAGGCAATGAGCAAATTGCCTTTTAATGATAAACTGGTGATAGTTTCCTGTAGAGGTTGACAATTATTTTATTCTTGAGGCCAAGTGGACGTTTGTGCCAAATTTGAGGAAAGTCCCTCTAGGCCTTCTTCACGTTCAAAACGAGAAAAACGTAAGGTCAGTGATGACACAGACCACAAAAATCTGATCAGTTCAAAATTTGAAGAAGTTCCCTCAAAGTGTTCTTGAGATATCACTTTAACGAGGATGAGACAAATAGAAAGCGGAGCATCTTTCAGGGTGAGGAGTTGTTTCCTGCAGTCGTGGAGGTTCTCTGTCACCTCCTCTTTCTCCATGTCTGCTGGAGGAGCTGTTCAGGGTTCTCCCTGCAGTCGTGGAGGTTCTCTCTCTGTGTCTGCAGCTAGAGGAGCTGTATCGGGATCTCAGACATCCGTTCACCTGGAAGCAGCAGCTGGGCTGGGTGAGCAGCTCTCCGGCCGACGTGGGGACAGGTCTGAGGATCAGGGTCCACCTCCGCCTGCAGCACCTGCCCGGACACCGACGGCTGCAGGACGTGCTGAAGAGACTGAGGGTCTGCATGGAACCCACAGGTACAGGGGACAGGTCTCAGGTCTCCACAGGTAACAAGGACTCTGCAGGATCAGATCTGTTTGACTCTGAGCTCAGTCTGCTGGGAGAAGAAAAGGTTCTTCAGTTATAGAACATTTAGGGCCGTGAGTTCCTGTTCAGATACAGATGTTCACATCTCTCCTGACGTAAAGAACCTCCACCGATGTCAGAGGGAATAATCACACGACTATCACGACCCAGAACCATTTTCAGCCAAAGACCACATGTTTTGAAGAAAGGTTCTTTGTAAGTCTAAGGGTTCCTTCAGAAGAACCTTTTTTTCATATAAAGAGTTTTTCAAGCATTACTTGACATAAGGTTTCTTGAGAAGAATCCTCTTCATTCAAGGTACTTTTAGATTCTCAGGGGTTCTTTGTGAGACCAAAGAACACTTTTCTTTTCTAGAACTAAGGATCTCTTTAGAAAACAATATTTATCTAAAAAGTTCAGTTCAGGAGTTCTTTGAAGGACTAAGGACTCTTTAAACCATTTTTCATCCAAAGAACCCTTTTTTGAAGCCAGGGTTCCTTGTAAGACTATGGGATTCTTCAGAAGAACCTTCTTTTTGAAGAAAGAGTTCTTCAAGGATTACTTGTAAGACTAAGGGCTCCTTTAGAAGAACCCTTTTCATCCAAAGAACTGTTTTTTTAAAGAGGGTTCTTATTAGGAAAAAGGATTTCTTTAGAAAATATTTACCCAAAAAACCCTTTTTTGAAGAAAGTTCTTCAGTGGGTACTCCTTTCCAAAGTACTCCTTTAGAACCCTTTCCATCCAAAGAACCCTGTCCTTGAAGAAGTGGTTCTTCTGTTTAAGGCCGTGGGCCACTGTTCATAATTCTAGACCATCAATCCACTTAAAAAGATCACTCTGAGCTTTTATTTTGAACTTGCCTCTTCATTTCCCAGAATCCCCGGCGGTGTGCGCTGTGAGCAACGTGGCGACCTTCGGCCTGAGCGAGGTTGGTCTGACGCAGCTGGTAGTGGACGGGGTCAAACTGCTTGTCGCCATGGAGAAGAGGCTGGAGGACGGCGGAGACATTGATGACCTCGTTCCCACGCAGAAGTAGATCTGGATGGTGATTGGCGGGAGGGAGGGACAAAGAAGGTCCGACCAATCAGACGGAAGCGTTTACCTCGGTCCTGTTAACTGAGTTTTACTCCCGTTTACTTTTAATTTTCTTATACTATCATCATTCTTGTGCACCAAAACTAGAAAATGTGTTAATATACAAGTATCAAAAGTAAAAGTACACATTCTATTATTGTACTATAATTATTGATGCATTTATGTGTTGATTGTTTTAATGTGCAGCTCAGTTTAACGACTTTATATTCTGCTGTGTAGTTCGGGAATCCATCAATATTTACTATCATTCATCTGAATTTGTAAAGAAACTAAAGTTAATTCAACGTAGGAGTCAAAAGTAATAACAGTAATGTTTGCCTCTGAATGGAGTAGAAAGTAAAATAGTAAATGTCATTATTTGAACCATTTTATGTAATTAACAATAAAAATAAAGTGACTGACTGTAAATTATTTGTTTCCTTTTAGTGTCCATAAGGTGTCAGAGACATAAAACAGCATCAAAATAGAGCTTGTTGATAAAAAAAAAAAAGAGTGCCCGTCGAGGATCCACCAAACCCCCGACAGAGGTCCGAGCTAAGACCCTAAAGTCCTAAAATCCAAGAAATGTCATAAAATCTTACAAATGTCCTAAAATCCAAGAAACTTCCTAACGTCCCGACTCAGGTGGAGTCTGGTCCTAGACCCATCTGGAGTCTGATCCTGGAGTCTGGCTCTAGACTCACCTGGAGTCTTGTCCTGAAGTCTGGTCCTTGAGTCTGGTCCTGTACTCACCTGGAGCCTTGTCCTGGACTCATCTGGAGTCTGGTCCTGGAGTCTAGTCCTGGACTCAACTGGAGTCTGGCTCTAGACACACCTGGAGTCTTGTCCCAGACGCACCTGGTGTCTGGTCCTGGAGTCTGGTCCTGGAGTCACCTGGAGTCTGGTCCTGGACGCACCTGGAGTCTGGTCCTGGAGTCACCTGGAGTCTGATCCTGGAGTCTGGCTCTAGACTCACCTGGAGTCTTGTCCCAGATGCACCTGGAGTCTGGTCCTGGAGTCTGGTCCTGGACTCACCTGGAGCCTTGTGCTGGACGCACCTGGAGCCTGGTCCTCGATGCACCTGGAGTCTGGTCCTCGATGCACCTGGAGTCTGGTCCCGGAGTCACCTGGAGGTAAAGCTGTGTGATGCTAGCATGTTAACAGGTCACTGATACGTGACAGCAGGAACTTTATGAGAACATGAGAACAGGGAGACTCACCTGGACCACCACACCACCACCTGGATCGAGTCTCCTGAGGACTGAGAGGTGTTCGGAGTGAACGGTTCCATCGGGACAAACACCTCAGATCTGTTCTCGATGGAACTTCAGAGACTCGACATGAAACAAACATGTTTCTGAGAACAGAGTGACTCTAAAAACGTTTCATCGTGTGTTTTTTATTTAAAATGACTCGATCATTGCTACACTCGACTTCTGCTACTCTCCAGTTAATGAGGAGCCCGACACGTCAAGGTCGGTCCATGGTACAGGTTCCTGTTAGAACGCTGAGGCGAAGGCTAGTTTCAAGTAAGAGGCTCAGATTCTCCCGTAAGTGACATGAAGGTGGCGTCACACCTCGTCCGTCACACGGGGACGTCAGATTTGCATCGTTTGTTCCCTTTCTGGTTTTAAGTGCTACGACAAACAGTCAACAGTGTTCTCCAGCTTCCGTGGTGACGGAGAACCATTGCATGGTGAACCCTCAGGACCTCGACACAATGGAGACCAGCAGAACCAGTCAGAGTTCTCTGCTAATTAGTGGGAACAAAAATCAAAATATACAGAAAACACTTAGAACCACAAACTGCTCGTTTCGTCTGAGTGCATCAGAAACACAAATCAGAACATTCAGAAGGCATTAAGTGGTGGAACACATACAGAACCATCAGCAACAAACACGCAACGGGTAACCTCGGCAACAACCTGACAAGGAAACTCAATTTCTGCTAGAATGTTCCGTCAAAAGATGAATCTGGTGATTTTCTACGTTCCACTTCTTGTCAACAAGAAAAAAAAAGGCTCAAACCGAGAAATGAGGGTTCCAAAAAGGTTCTCCTCAAAACCATTCACTTCTGAACTTTTTTTCAAGAAAGTGTTCTTCAAGAATTATTTGTAATACTGAAGGTCCTTTAAGAACCTTTTTTATCCAGAGAACCCTTTTTTGAAGAAAGGGTTTTTGAGGGTTCTTTGTGGGACTAGGGAGTTCCTCTTAAAGAACGATTTTTATCCAGAGAACCCTTTGTTGAAGCAAAAGTTCTTCAAATGTTCTTTATAAGACTAAGGGCTCCTTTTCTTAAGAAGAGTCTGTTTTTCTTAAGAATTACATCTTCAGGGATTCTTTGTAAAACTAAGGGTTCATACAAGAGCCTTTTTTGAGGAAGAGTTTTCTGAGGGTTCTTTGTAAGATTAAGGGTTCTTTTAGAAGAACCCTTGTCATACAAAAAAACTCTCTTTTGAAAAGAGGGTTTTCTGAGGTTTTCTTTTTACGTCTAAAAGTAAATAAATAATAATAATAATAACTGAACTGTGCATGGAAGTGTACGGACCGTTTCGTCCAGTTTGTTTACTGATGAAACGTTGCAGTCGTGTTTTATAAAGATTTCTGTGGGAGAAAATGTGCTCGGAGCTGAGAGCCACAGATGTGCTCTTGAGATTTATTTCTGATAAAAATTTTAAAAATTAAAAAAAGAAAATAGAAGAAAAACACCAGACAGATCCTTTAAGGCAGAACAAGGGACCTGTGATTGGTCACAACATAAGCATCAAGTTAGATCGCCGCTGACAGCTTTGAAAAATAAAGATTTAGTGGTACAAAGAAAAATGGACAGTGTTGACAAACTGAACTCAGCCTGATGAGTAAGTGCGCAGATTCACCTGGACAGGTGGACACCTGGACAGGTGGACACCTGGACAGGTGGACACCTGGACAGGTGTCACTTCACACAGCAACAACAAAATAACAAACACATTCTGTTCTGTCAGCTGTGTAAAACAAATCATTCACGGAGCTTTACACTTTGTGTTTGACATCATTTACCAAAAGCTCCCGAATTATTGCGACAGTATGAACACCAGCCAGCAGGGGAGGTCAGAGGTCACAGGCAACTGACCAACCGGCAGCGAGGACGTCGGCACCTCCTGATTGGTCATCACACTTCATGACTTAAATGTGCAACCGGATATCTGCTGCAAACGGTTTCAAACAGGAGAGAAAACGTTTCGCCACGCTCATCTAACATGACGGCAGTGACATCAGATCAGAGAGAGCGACGGACGACCGGCGCCATCAGCAGTCAGCAGGCAGGTTCCCAGCAGCCCTCCGAGCTGAAGAAGCCATTTTTGTCCAAACTGCAGTGGAAACTCTTTTCCAGGTCACATGATGCTGTGAGGTCACGTGACGCTGTGAGGTCACGTGACGCTGTGAGGTCACATGATGCTGTGAGGTCACATGATGGATCTGGCTCCCTCATGATGCAGCAGGAGCTACAAGAGCTGTTATTGCATCACATAACTGAGAAAGTTTTGAATCCACAATTCCTCTGTGAAATCGTGGACTACATCTCCCAGAAATCCCTCATACGTGGCCGCCCCCACATATAAGGGGCTCGCCTTTCCATCACGGCTCCTTAACACGCCTACGTGGCCTTGGATTGAAATAATGACGGCTAGTGCGGTGGCTGCAACAGAAATAAAGCTGCTGATGTTTTGAACATCCATCACCATCATTTTATTATTTTAAATATAGTTTTACCCTTGCTTTTTCAAAATATTTTTCTACTTTCTAGTCTACTAATTTCTGTTGCTTACTGATTTTTTTCCATGTTTTTTGAAAGAAATTGGACAAATTTGTTCAGAGTTCAAGGGTTAAAAACTTGTGAATGTGGCTCCAGGTTTCAAAGGTTTAATCCATCATGTCCATCAAACTATCCAGCGAATCCCAAACTGCTGCATTTCACGGTGCAGTTTTTTAAATTTCTGCTGTTTTCCAATGTTGTTCTAAAAAACGTGATAACATATTGACTCTGGCTCACACGAGCGATAGCTTTTCCTCGTATGTCGCTGTCATGAATCTGCTCGTCATACGGTCACACAGCATCAGACGTGGTTATTGATTAGTTTGGTCTGTCAACAAAATAAGCTAAAAACGGACAATAGACATATTTTGTTGCCATGGTAATGCATAGACATCCATTCATTTCCAAATGCATAACCTACGTTAGCGTTATGCTGCTTAAAGGCGCAGGCGGGGGAGGGGCTTAGGATTTCCTCTTTGCAGATGATGTGATTTCGTTTGCGTGATCTCACCATTACTCCCAGCATGCACTGGGGCGGTTTGCAGCCGAGTGTGAAGCAGTTTGAAGGAGGCGCAGCGGGACGTCCGGTGTGACGGCAGCATTCATAAGATATATTAAACACGCTAACGGTGCAAAACGACGGATCACAAACGTGCAACAACAATTTCTGCCGACGCGAAATATCAAACAGAAGCCAGACAGAGCAGCGTTTTTTTGTTTCAACAACCACAAAAAAATTTAAAAAATAAGAAGAAGAATTAAATAAAACATTTTTTTTGGAGACATCTAGAAAAAAGTTGTAGTATTATGACAAAAAAATCGTAATTTACAAGAATAAAATCATAATTTGATGAGAAAAAAAGTTGTAATTTAATGAGCACAAACTCATAATATTACGAGGATATAAATATAATAATAATAGTCGTAATTTTATGAGAATTAAGTTGTATTTTTACAAGAAAGGTAGTATTATATTACAGAAACAAACAAATAGCCAGCAGTTTATTTCCATAATATAATATTTCCGTTATATAATATCTATTTATACTCATAAAAAAATAAACAAATAAAACAAAAATGAACTTTTTTTTACGCCTTTATTCTTGAAATCTAACTTTTTTTTTCCTTTATCGTGGCCCGAATCCTCCGTCGTAGCGTCCGGCCGCTTTGCTGTTTAGATGTTAGATTTTGGAGAAACCTGAAGTGCGCGTAAAAGGTGATGAACCAACAGGAAGTGTCGCTCCTGCAGACACCTGAACATCCTCGACCTGCCGCACATCAGCTGGAATATTTGGCTTCACTGGCAAACGTTTAGTGATACATTAAATAGAAGGTGTGGAGGATAATATAGGGTTTTTTTTGGGAGTCATACAGCAGTTAGCGAGGCATCACGGCCGCCGTCACTGATGATGATGATGTCCGGGCGCCGTCACAGCCGCAGCTCGTTGGCCACTTTGGAGGCGATGTTTTTGAAGGCGATAGACGTGCCGGAGATCCTCTTGAAGCGCACGCCGTTGAGCGAGAGGCGGGGTAGCTTGCACACCTCCATCTCCCATTGGACCAGGGTGTCCTGCCGGGCGTCGCCGTGCACGCAGAACAGCGAGAAGCGCTCGCGCTGCTCGTAGTCACAGTTGTTGGCGTCCAGGACCCTCCGGATCTCCTTCATCATGTCCCCCGGCTCCATGGAGGACGTAGTCTTCATGCTCCAGGTGAAGCGCAGGGCGCGAGGCTTCGGGTCCCGCCCCTCGTCTTTGGGCTCGCCTGAGAAGCTCCTGTAGGACGGAGACACAGCGGACGCATCAGCAGAGGACAGGAAGCTGTCGCGGAGACGACATTTTTGACTTTTTCAAGACGACCACGTTCAACTGTGTTAAAGGGACATTTCACCCAAAATAATAATCCAGAGCTTGTTGCATGAGACGAAATGTAGTTAATCAATAATTTCATAACCTTTTTATTTATTGACTATTTATATATGTATTTATTAAAACTATCATCATAATCATATAATCCTTTTTAACTGATGGAGCTACACCCGAGACACCGAGGAAACAATTATGTTTCTGAAGAGATATTCCTCTTTTTTAATTTAAAATGTTTAAAAACTACATTATATTTTGGACTTTTTTTCGGCTCATTCAAATGTCTCCTCTTCCCCTCCTGAGTTACGGCGGCAAATAACAGCCAAAAAAGTGTTTTTTCGTTGTGATGTCACAGCGCAGTTGACCTTTGACCATTTGGATATAAAATGCCATCATTTTTTCATTTTATCCTCTTAAACTTTTGTGTGAATTTTTTTCAAAATAAGGGTATAAATTCTTGAGTTACGGTCACCTTGACCTTTGACCACCAAAATCTAAATAGTTCATTCTTGAGTTCAAGCGCATGTTTGTGCCACATTTAAAGAAATTACCTCGAATGAGACAGACACAAGGTCACAGGGACCTTTGACCACAAAAACCAACAAAAAAAAAAAGAATCAGTTTATTGTTGACTCAGAGTGGACGTTTGTGCCAAATTTTAGGAAATTGTCTTTAGATGTTGTTTTCACAAGAATGCAACGGATGAGGTCACAGTGACCTTGACCTTTGATCTTCACTTTATCCATGTCTAAAAATGGACGTTTGTGCCAAATTTAAAGAAATTCAGTCTCCCTTCTGGAGATATTGTGTTTGTTTATGAGACGTTTGTACGTACCGACAGCTGATAATGATGACGAGAGCTGTAAAGACACAACAGCAGACTGACCTTCGTGCGAACTTGGAGGTGATCTTCCCGATGAGGGAGGTGGAGGTGCCGCGGCGGGGCGTGGCCAGCGATGAGGCGGCGTGCGGCGACAGGCTGGGCGAGGCCGGCGGGCCGTTGTAGGTGGCGGGCCGGCGGTCCCGAAGCTGAGCGCCGTGGAAGGTGGAGCGACTGGAAGAGCCGCGGGGGAAGCGGGTCCGGTCCGGCGTGGCGCCGCTGCTGCTGCTGGTGACACTGAAGGCTGACGGTGATGACGGAGGCTGCTGCGGCGAGCTGGGGGCGGGAGGAGAGGACGCCGTTAACACGGTGACGGATGTTTTGGCGGGTACATGAATCAGCAGCAGAAATCACCTCTGGTACTCAGCGTTGTCGTCGATGGGCGGCAGGCAGGACTTCATGGGATGTCCCGACGCCGACATGGACTTGACATGACGGGGACGGGTGGAGGAAACGGTCGTCCCCGGCGACGGGAAGGGGGACGCTGCGGGCACCTCCGGTAGACTGAAACCGAGACGCATTCATTATTGATTTGGAGAAAAACAGCACGAGATCCATGAAATAACTCCCACAATTCCTCTCACCTGATGTCCTTCCCGTTGGGAACAGCGACCGAGTGGCGCTCAGCGCTCGTCCTCTCGTGAACGTACGTGTTCCTCCGAGTTATGCTCTAAAACACACACACACACACACACACACACACACACACACACCACTTTATCCGACTGATCCACAGACAACATTAACCGTGTAAAGCAGTGGTACTCAACTTGTGGCTCGCGGGCCAAATCCGGCCCCTGATAGGGCCCCTGGTGGCCCCCAAACATTTTCTAACTGACAGTAAAAATAAAGTGATGGACTCTGTGAACAGTTTTTGTCCTTTTCGTCTCCATAAGGTGTCCGAGACATAAAACAGCATCAAAATAGAGCTTGTTGATCAAAAAAAGAGCCAGAGGAGGATCCCCCACACCCCCGACAGAGGACACAGCTGAGACACTGATGTCCTAAAATACTAGAAATGTCCTGAAATATGAGAACGTCCTTATATTATTTAAATGTCGTTAAACCTAAGAAACATCCTTAAATCCAAAAATGTCCTTAAGTCCTACAAATGTCCTAAGATCTTTGAAATGTCCTACAATCCTAGAAATGTCCTAAAATTCTAGAAACATCCTAAAATCCAGTAATTGTCCTAAAATCTTAGAAATGTCCTTTAATCCTAAAAATGACCTAAAATCCTAGAAACATGTATGGAGCTGCTGCCGTTGGCCGCTGGCCTCCTGTCATTTTGCAAAAGTGGCCCCTGAGCAGAGCCGGTTACAAAGCCGCAAAAAACACGACGCTGCTGATGTTTTTCAAAACAACTTGGCTCGTCGGGGCTTCAGGACACTTGATTACTTTGGACAAGTGGTACGGAGACATTTTGTGTTTTATTCTGTATTTCTTTAACGCCTGAATCCTGGTCACTGTTTGCGTCAGTTTGGGAGATGAGTGCGCCTCCTTTTCCCCGTAGGTGTGCGAGTTTTGTGACTTTCCATCCATCGGCATGATGGCGAGCATATAATGACTAAACTTATTTTTTCATGGACTGTCTCTTTAAGGGTTTGTGGACACTCCTGGTATCAGGACCGGGTTTGGACCTGCACTCTGAGTCCTCTCACCCCTGAGGCGGTGGCTGACCTCCTGCGGTCTGGAGCGCCGCTCGGTGACGCCTGCTCGTCTTTCCTGTCGCTCTCTACGCTGTTGGCATGGCAACGCTTTGAGTAGGAGACAGGCGGGGGGATGGACGGCGCCACTGAGACAGAGACACACAGAGACAGCGGCGGTTAATTCTAATAATGCAGCTTTCTGCCGACCCACTCACGTCCAGACAGAAACTCACCGTGGTCGCTGAATCGCCGCTGCTTCTGATTGGTCGATGGGTGGCGAGAATGGGCGGGAGATTGGCTGGATCCGCTGAGGTCGCTGCTGGGTCGTGACCTTTGAAGCAGGTTACTGCCGGACAGAGACTCGCCGCCGTCAAACTGGAGGAGACAGTCACAGCAGAGGATTCTGGGTAAGAGACTGGCTCAGTTACAGACTGTTTGTTTCCTCTAATGGAGCAATGCTAACAGTTTCCCCCCGCTCCCAGCCTTTGTGCTAAGCTAGGCTAACACTGTGGTGGACGTCTGCACCGACCAGAGACCAGTCTGAAGGTCTGAAACCAGTCTGAGACCAGTCTGAAGATCTGAGACCAGTTTGAAGATCTGAAACCAGTCTGAGACCAGTGTGAAGATCTGAGACCAGTCTGAAGATCTGAAACCAGTCTGAGACCAGTCTGAAGATCTGAAACCAGTCTGAAGATCTGAAACCAGTCTGAGACCAGTCTGAAGATCTGAGACCAGTTTGAAGATCTGAAACCAGTCTGAGACCAGTGTGAAGATCTGAGACCAGTCTGAAGATCTGAAACCAGTCTGAGACCAGTCTGAAGATCTGAAACCAGTCTGAAGATCTGAAACCAGTCTGAAGATCTGAAACCAGTCTGAGACCAGTCTGAAGATCTGAGACCAGTCTGAAGATCTGAAACCAGTCTGAAGATCTGAAACCAGTCTGAAGATCTGAAACCAGTCTGAGACCAGTCTGAAGATCTGAGACCAGTCTGAAGATCTGAAACCAGTCTGAGACCAGTCTGAAGATCTGAAACCAGTCTGAGACCAGTCTGAAGATCTGAGACCAGTCTGAAGATCTGAAACCAGTCTGAGACCAGTCTGAAGATCTGAAACCAGTCTGAGACCAGTCTGAAGATCTGAGACCAGTCTGAAGATCTGAAACCAGTCTGAGACCAGTCTGAAGATCTGAAACCAGTCTGAAGATCTGAAACCAGTCTCAGACCAGTCTGAAGATCTGAGACCAGTCTGGTGATTAACGTGTGCTCCCACCTGAGAAAATTTGTTCCCACATGATAATATTTTGTTCCCACAAGATAATAACTAGTTCCCTCGAGATGACCTCATATCCCCTCTGCGGCCTTTAGCGGCTCTGCAGGTGTCCGAGAGTAAACGGCGCCGTGGGTCACGAACCTCGGCGGGTTTCCTCCCCAGCAGCAGGTAAACCGCCGTGGCCTCGTTGTATTTCTGGCCCTCCAGCGCTCTCAGCACTTCCTCCTGAGGGAAGCCCATCGTCTCCATCAGCTCTGATTGGTCAGAAAACAGAAAATGCTTCGCTCAGCTGTGGTCGGCAGACTTCGCGTGTTAGATTTATTAAATCCGGACGATCGGCTGATTCCGAAGAGTGACCTCATCAAACAGAGAGGATGATGGGACTTCGGACTGACCGATGCGTGCGAAGTCGTTGAAGTCTTGCTCTGGTTCGCTGTACGTTTTCAGCTCCTTCTCACTGTAGCCGATGTTCATCCATCGATCCTTCATGATTTGCTGAGGGACACACACACACACGCACACGCACGCACACACACACACACACACACAAAAACAAACAAACAAACAAACAAACAAACAAACAAACAGGAGCGGCTTCATTCAGCTGTTAAACATTTTGGGTTCACAGACTGTGTGAACGTTTCCACCTGATACTGATACTAAACCTGAGCAATTCAGCTCGACTTCTTACAAAAATATTGGAAGAAAGCAACGAGCAAGTTCACGCAGAAAACCGGAAAAAGTTAAATACTTTTAATAACAAAATGAAGACAATCATAAACAGTTTCTTGAAATTTGCAGAACACTTTTTGCCAAGTTGCACTTTGCTTTTTTCCATGTTTTCAAAAGAGAGACGGCATGCCGGTGCGTCCGGGCTTCGAAGGGTTAAAGTGGAAGAGACCGGCTCACCTGCAGGCTGCCTCGTTTCCCAGGATTCAACACCAGCAGCTTCTTCAGCAGGTTCTCACAGTCCGTCGACATGTAGAACGGGATCCGGTACTTTCCCCGGAGAACACGCTCCCTCAGCTCCTACACACACACACACACACACACACACACACACACACACACACACACACACACACACACACACACAACACACACACTCACAACACACACACACACTCACACAACACACACACTCACACACACACACACACACACACAACACACACACACACACACACACACACACACACACACACACACACACACACACACACACACAACACACACACACACACACACACACACACACACTTAAAACACACACACACACACACACACACACACACACACACACACACACACACACACACACCACCCCCACTCACACACACACACACACACACACACACACACACACACACACACACACACACACACACACACAACACACACTCACAACACACACACACACACACAACACACACACACACACTCACAACACACACACAACACACACGCACACACACACACACACACAACACACACACACACACACTCACAACACACACACTCACAACACACACACACACACACACACTTAGTAAAAGAGTAACTGACTCTTAGAAAAATACATGAAGGAGAATTTTGTTCATATTGGAATAAATAAATTGCCGATATCAAGAATCACGTCATAATTTTGAGAAATAAAAACATCATAATATGAAAATAAAGTCATACTTTTGAGAAAAACAAGGATGTAATACAAGAATAAAATCACAATTAAAAAACAAAACAATAAAACAATAAAAGAAGAAGTAATGAGAATTAAGTTATAACTTCAAGAAAAAAATGTCATTTATGAGAAAACAAATTTCAAGAAAAATAGTCATAATATTCTGAGACCAAAGTCTTAATTTATGAAAATAATATTACAAAAATATTATGTTATCAAACTCTTAATTAAGTCTTGTAGTATTATGATTGTAACCTCAAAATCTTCATTTTTCCAATGTGGCCCTAATCCACCTTTATATATTTAAAGCTTTCTCTTAACTGATTTTTTTTCTTGATTAATCATTTTGGCCCATTAATCTTGAAAAAATTTTTTTTACAATTTTAATTTCCTGAGGTGATCTCCAGTTTAAAAATATTGGGAATTTATTGTGGAAATTTTATGACCTTATTATCAAATCTAAGATTTATTTTTCTGATGTTTTTGTTTTTTGAGGCTGTTTCTGTTATTTTGTCCACACCTTGAGGTTCTGGCCGTCGAAAGGCAGCGAGCCGCTGACCAGCGTGTACAGAATCACTCCCAGACTCCAGACGTCCACCTCCGGCCCGTCGTACTTCTTCCCCTGCAGAGTTACACGACTACATTACCCAGCAGCCCCCACTGCACCGTGAGCTCCTCTAAATCTGACACACTGAACCTTTAACGGGACCAGTGAGCTGTACAGGTGAGGATGTGACATGTGAAGCAGAGCGTGATGAGTGATGATGTCAGCAGGTGTGGTGGGCGGAGCCTGGCGCTCACCTGGAAGAGTTCTGGAGCGGCGTAGGGAGGAGATCCGCAGAAGGTGTCCAGCTTGCTGCCCGGCGTGAACTCGTTACTGAAGCCGAAGTCCGCGATCTTAATGTTCATGTCAGCGTCCAGCAGGAGGTTTTCTGCCTGACACACACACACACACACACACACACACACACACACACACACACACTTATCTGAAAACACTTCTTTCACCAAAAAAATTACAGCAAACCTTTTATTTTCTGTCTTCAGATTTATACGACGTTTGCTGACTCTGTTTTAACTTATGTAAAAAAAAAAAAGAAAAAGATTAAAGCTGCAAGCGGCGATGAAGGGCCCTCGTACGTCGGGGGCTGATGAACTCCAGCTGAAGCGGTCGTTCGTTTCTGTGAAAGTGGGATAATGCACGCAGAGTTTGGGCCCTGGAGGGAGATATCTTACCGTATTTTCACATCAACTCCACGTCATCTCGGTGAACATCATTTGTGGACCGAACCACGAAAATTTCATGTTAATTAAAAGATAATCGTCTAGCAAGGCTTACTTCCTGTTGTCAGACAGGCCACTGACATGTTGATAAGTTCAGGCCTGCAGCCTGATCACACCTGTGAAATTTGGGGCCAATCGGCGGATGCAAAGTGAAGTTACAACAGCTTCCTGTTTGGTGGCAAATACTGTGTCGCCATGGTAACGCCCTTCGAAGAAAAACCTATAATCTTCACAAGGAGGCATCTTCGAGGCTTTAAGGCTTTTGTTACCAAGTTTGAGCTGAATGTGATTAACCTGTAAGAAGGTGCACGCCAAAATGTAAACATGTAACTTCCCGTTGCCAGTAGGTGGCGCTATGACGAGGACTGCATGGAGCCCTGCAGATGCGTTCAGGCCGGGACTCAAGTTTGGGGCATATTGCACAATGTACGCCCGAGTTACAACAACTTCCTGTTTCATGGCGACACAGAGCGACGAAAACTCAAACGTCTTCAGACGGTAACGACGAATTTTAGTCGGATGAGTTTAACTTTATAACTTTGATTTGAAAAAGCCCGACATGAATAAAGTTTATTTTTGTTGTTGTCATGAATGATCATCACCTTGAGGTCTCGGTGGACGATCCTCTTCTGGTGACAGTACTCCACCGCCGACACAATCTGACGGAAAACAGAAACAGAAGAAGAGTGAAGAGAAACGAGCGACACGTCAGCAGGCTTTTACCAACGAAGTAACGTTTGTCCTGCAGGCGGCGCCAGAGAGACTTTAACGTGTGTACGGTGGCCTTTTTAGGACACCTCAGCTCAGCTGTGTGGATGTCCAAAGAGACGTGGATTTCATTTCTAGAATTTATGACATTTCTAGAATTTTAGGACAATTTCTAGGTTTTCGGAATTTTGGGGGATTTTTTTTTTTGATATTTTTAAGATTTTAAGAGATTTCTAGGATTTTAGGACTTTTTAGGATATAAGGACATTTGTACAATTTTGGGACATTTCTCTGATTTTAGGACATTTCTCTGATTTTAGGACATTTCTAGGATTTCAGACACTTAGTATTTTAGGACATCAGTGTCTCAGCTGTGTCCTCTGTCAGGGGTGTGGGGGATCCTCCTCTGGCTCTATTTTGATGTTGTTTTATGTCTCTGACACCTTCTGGAGACTAAAAGGACAAAAACTGTTCACAGAGTCCATCACTTTATTTTTAGTGTCATTAGAAAATGTTTGGGGGCCATCAGGGGCCAGATTTGGCCCGCGGTGATACATCTTCTGTTATTAACATCTTTGTGATGCAGCTTCTTCTGTAAATTTCACACAGTTTCTTTCAAAAATTTACTAATTTTAACTACTTCTTTGACTTTTCCAGGCCTGGAAAATGTGAATGAAATTCCACGACTTTTCCAGGTTTTCCATGACCATGGGAACCCTGGAAAGTTTTTTAAACTAGGACTACAGCATGAAGTGAAATGTTGCTGAGGACACAGCAGATCTCTGCAGTCGGCTCAGATCACCTGACGAAACTTTGCCCGCGCCTCCTTCTCCTTCATCCGTCCGTGAGCCACCAGGTAGTCAAAGACCTCACCTGGAACACAGACACACAGGTGAGACACACAGGTGAGACACACAGGGGGACACACAGGGGGACACACAGGTGAGACACACAGGTGAGACACACAGGTGAGACACACAGGTGAGACACACAGGGGGACACACAGGTGAGACACACAGGTGAGACACACAGGTGAGACACACAGGGGGACACACAGGTGAGACACACAGGGGGACACACAGGGGGACACACAGGTGAGACACACAGGGGGACACACAGGGGGACACACAGGTGAGACACACAGGTGAGACACACAGGGGGACACACAGGTGAGACACACAGGGGGACACACAGGTGAGACACACAGGGGGACACACAGGTGAGACACACAGGTGAGACACACAGGTGAGACACACAGGGGGACAGACAGGTGAGACACACAGGTGAGACACACAGGGGGACAGGCAGGTGAGACATTCAGGGGGGCAGACAGGTGAGACACACAAGTGAGACAGTCAGAAGGACAGACAGGTGAGACAGGCAGGTGAGCTGGTCTTACCTCCGCTGGCGTACTCCATCACCAGGTACAGAGTTTTGTCCGTCTCGATCACCTCAAAGAGCTTCACTGAAAAACAACACAGGAAACGAGTTACTGCGGCCAAATACTGAGCTCTGCTGCTGGAAATGTCCTAAAATCTCTGAGACATCCTAAAATCCTAAAACATCCTAAAATCTCTGAGACATCCTAAAGTCCTAAAACATCCTAAAATCTCTGAGACATCCTAAAGTCCTAAAACATCCTAAAATCTCTGAGACATCCTAAAATCCTCAAATATCCTAAAATCCTCAAACGTCCTAAAATCCTAAAACGTCCTAAAATCCTAAAATGTCCTAAAATCCTAAAACGTCCTAAAATCCTGTAAACAGTGAGTGCTGCCACAGGAGGAGGACGAGGACGAGGAGGAGACTCACCGATGTTTGGGTGGTTGAGGATCTTCATCACGCTGACCTCCCTGAAGAGCTGAGGACACGAACAGAGTCAGAGACGACCTTTGACATCATTCACACATTATTCTCTCACACCGTACCTGTGACCTGTCAGAGGTCAGAGGTCAGAGGTCAGAGCGTACCTTCTGCAGGCTGGTCGGGTTCAGCTGAGTTTTGTCGATGATCTTGATGGCGACCTGCAGAGAAACGCCCAAACTATTAATGTGACGTCAACGCGGGAATTCAGGACATGTTGTGGGTTTTAGGACATTTCTTGTTTTTGTTGACATTTCTCATATTTCAGGACATTTCTGTGACTTTAGGACATCAGTGTCTCAGCTGTGTCCTCTGTCGGGGGTGTGTCCTCCTCTGGCTCTGTTCTGATGCAGTTTTATGTCTCTGACGCCTTCTGGAGACTAAAAGGACAAAAACTGTTCACAGAGTCCATCACTTTATTTTTAGTGTCATTAGAAAATGTTTGGGGGCCACCAGGGGCCCCATCAGGGGCCAGATTTGGCCCGCGGGCCGTGAGTTGAGTGTCCTGCTCTGATGTTCTGTGACACATCATCTATTATTAACGTCGAGATTTCCTCCTGACGCTGTTTCCAGCTCAGTCTGACGGAGACGCTGCTGCGCGACGTCTGATGAGACTGAAATAAAAACACGAGTCATCATTTCAAAATGTGAAACAAACGCTCACACACACACACACACACACACACACACACACACACACACACACAGCCTGAGTCAGCAGGACGACGCCTCAGAGTTCGGCTTTAAAGATGATCGATGGTTAAAACGGAGCGCAGGCTTCTCCTCAACGAGCAGCCTGACGACAGAAACACAGCGGCTGATTGGACGGCTCCCGCTCGGAAAACAAATCTTAAAATAAGAGAGAAACGTCACACACACACACACACACACACACACACACACACACACACACACACACACACACACACACACACACACACACACACACACTCTCTGTTCGGCTGCTGACGTGCAGCATCAATAATTCATTTGAGGCGTTGCGTTTCCAGCAGATTTAACCCCGCTGACTCCAGCAGGCCAAAGTGAATCAGAGAGTCGCGTCACTGATACATTTATTCAGGTGCATCTCAAGAAATGCAAATATCATCAAAAAGTTCATTTTTCTTTGTAATTTACTTCAAAAAGGTAAACTTTCAAATACTTTATATTCACAACTTGTAAATTAAAATTCGTCACGCCTTTTTTTTGTTTTAATTTTGAGGATTATGGCTTATAGCTCATGAAAATCTGAAATCTAGTCTCTCAAATTATTAGAATATTTCCGAAGATCATTCAAAGTGATTTACAGCACAGAAATGTCCGTCTTCTGAAAAGTATGTTCACTTATATACTCAGTACTCGGCGGAGGCTCCTTTACTACGAAATTACTGCATCAGTGTGGCGTGCAGGGTCACAGTTTTGGGTCGTTTGTTTGTAATATTTTGAATTTTTTTAAGCATTTCTCTAACTGTATTATTGTAAAAATTAAAATAGAAAAATGTATCAAACATGTTGGTTCATGTAATGAGTTTAGACAATTACCACTTTCTTAAAGAAGATTATTTTTGGGGCTTTTATTGCCTTTAATTGACAGGACAGTGTGAGTTGGGGGGGGGGGCATGCAGCAAAGGCCCGAGGCCGGATTTGAACCCACGGTCTCCGCGGCGAGGATGCAGCCATACTCAGCTGTATTTTATATTTGATCCAGGCGACTCTGAATGGACATCAGGTAACATTTACACCATATTACACTTCACATGTCATCAAAAATTATTTCATACGTGAATTAATCAAAAAGTTTCTTCCCAATGACCAAACAATCACTTTTTACGGCCAAATCAGTGAGAGCTGCGAGGAACAAAATCACCGAATGTATCGTGTTTTCGGTCAGCTGTTGACTCTGCGTCATGCTTTCTGACGTTTCTGCTGATCTGAAACGTCACGCAAACCTCACAACTCCACAACGCGGGTATCGTCAGAACTGACCTATTTCACACTTGTAATTGTGATTTCGGGGGGCCGTTCATGTGCTCATAACGCATAAATACGGTAAATACGATATTTCCGAGGGGCACGTGAAGGCAGCGTTAGTACCTGAATCTTCTCGGTGAGCTGTGTGTCACCGCCGCAGATAAATCAGCAGCCAAACTACAACAACTGACTTCCTGTTTCATGCACCGTTGACCTCACACCCCTCCCCCTCTGTCGTACTCCCGTGGCCCCCGGGGGCCATTACTGCCTCTGCGGTACAACATTTAACCCCGTTGTTGCTCTCACCTCTCGGCCCGTCAGAGTGTGTCTGGCCAGTTTGACTTTGGCGAAGTTGCCCTTTCCGATGGTCTTCAGCAGGCGGTAGTTACCGACGTGCGGCTGTTCGTCGGTGATGGACGACACGGCGCTGCGACATGGCGGCAGACTGTGGCGACTCGATGATTTGGTGGGTGGGGCCGGAGGCTCGGGGAGGCTGTCCGAGGTCTTTGGCTGAAAGAAAAATAGATTCATTAGAAACGTTGAAATAAATCAAATGCCGTCCTGCAGTTATGGCGTGCCACAGGGAAGCGTACTCGGACCTTTACCGTTTCTAACACAGCTGATGAAAAGAAGAACCCACCTGTACGCAGACGACGCAGCTCTTTACTGCTGAGTGAAACTGTACCTGAACACCACCAGATCTAACTCTACGCTCCACGGCTGCGTTGAAAAAACGGATTCATCCGACTGAGATATCAGTTCATGAGATCAGAGATTGATTTTTGAATACAGGCCTTTTCCCACACACGTGTGAAGCTTTCAGCCCGTTAATCCCACCGGTATTAAACAAGACCTGCAGCCGAATTACTGAAGAGCGCAGCTCCGACGTTAGCAGCTCTGTTATCTGTAACTGTGAGCTCTCTTTGGCTGCTCCACAAATTAAATTGAAATTTATATCGACCATGAATGTATAAACATGCAGACATATGTAAAAAGCTTATTAAATCCCTCCCCTTCTCCATCAGTTTTAAAAAAATAACTGACCTGCTACCATTTTATTTGGATTGAGTTTTTTAAAACTATATTAACACCCTGTGACTTTAAAAATTAAAACACAATTAAAAATCATGAAAGCAGAGTATGGAAGCTCTGGGTTACTGTATGGTTAATATTTTCCCAAAACTTTTCAAGGTTTGAATCTAAGGCTTAACCTGCGCTCTATGCTGAGTGCCGTCACTAAAACCGGAGATATGTGGGAATATTGTGGGAAAAGGATACATTAGAGGGTTAAAAGCACAAAGATTATTTTTGGGCGTTTGGTTCCGGGTGTGACAGATTATTAGATTAGATTAGATATTAGATTCGATTTTATACCTGGTATTCTGGCCTCTGAGTTTGGCTTTTTTTATGTGAATTTTTGATTCTGAATTTGTGAGCGTTGAAAAATAAAGGTTGAAAACGAGTTCATGAAAACTACAACAATTCGATTCAGAGGCAAAAGATTCAGAAACATCGTCTCAGTGCACGAATGTTCACCGCTGGAAATTCAGCAGCTTTCTAACGTCATAATCGGATGGAGCAGATGGGATTTCTCGGTCTGAGGTCGGAGCTGAATCAGTGCGGCACAGAAACGGATCGGCGGACTCTGTTTCCCATCTGCTGCTGGCCGCCGGCTGTCGGAGGAACTGGAGCTGCTGGAAACCAGTCTGACGGCGTCTGAAGCCGCTGGAGGACACACAAACCTCTACTGTTACACCGTGACATCACACTGCGCCGCCGCCGTCACCCGACACCCGACACCCCCTCAACCACAGCGTGTCACGCCCGCTCGACTCACCTGTGCAGCTGGATCGGGACGTCTGAAACGTTTGGACGAACACTGCCGCTGCAGAGTAACTAAATACATTCACTCAAGTACTCTACTTCAGTATACACACCTGAGGTACTTGAACTTTACGTGTGTTTTTCAGTTTCTCCGTCTGCTCCATCTCAGAAGTAAATGGTACTTTTTACTGTTTGACGGATTCAGGTACTTCCTGTCCAGGGAAAACCACAGAGTCCAGACACACCAGACCACACACATGAAACCATCAATACTCCTTATTACATTTTCTTTTCATTGGAGATTTTTAAAGAAAAACAATTCTCTGTGAAGAACTATTTAACCCCTTAGGTACTGTTTGCTGCATTTTAGGTGCTTTTCAATCTTTACTGGTGATATATTTTTGTTGCTTTTTAAAGAAAGAAAATTAGCGATTTTTCTTGATAAATGTTGACTTTTTTTATTTGAAAATGTATTAAAGAAATTAAATAGCATTTTTTTCTCAATTATTTTTTGGGGAATTTTTTAAGAATTCTTTTTTTTTAAGTTTTTGTTGTTTTGAAAAAGAGGCATTTTTAATTGAATTTAATGGTTTGTTATTTAAATAAAAAGATTGGTGAATTCTTTTTCTTTAAAATTTTTTTTTTTTACTTTAAACTTTACTTTAGAAAGATTCTGACAAAAATGGTGATTTACTTTTTCCTTGAAACTTTTTGGCTATTTTTAAAGACTTTTTTTCAAAATTATTTGGTGACTTTAAAAGAAAAAATGTTGGCTTTTTTTTCTCCTCTCAACACTTTTGGAAAATTTTAAAGAAAACTCTAACGCAGCATTTACTACAGCCAGAAACTATGAAAACAGAAATTATTGCTTGATTGTTAAATTTCCAACGGTCCTTCAACTCATTATGTGTTTTTAAACAGTTTTATAAAACTAAATTCCACAACTCTTCCTCAACTTTCAGGTTATATTTAGTTTTCCAAAACTTTTCCAGGCCTGGAAATTGCCATTTGCAATTCCATAACTTTTGTGGGTTTTTCATGAATTTTGAAAGTAGCTGTAGAGAGTAACGTTTGTGTATTTCTGAGGGGCCGACTGGCTCCTGGAGCCTCCGCTGGACTTCAGAGGATCCGCAGGTTTTAGCCTTAAAAGCCTCGGACGTTGCTGCGCTGATAAAAACAGCGACAAAATAACACTTAACTGCAACACACTGACTTTTACTTTTACTTGGAGTATTTTCACAGTGTGTATTTGTACTTTTACTGCAGTAAAGGACTGATTACTTCTTCCACAGCTGGAGACTGATTTCACAGTGAATCTTGAGCTGCTTTGTGGCTGCAGAGGTTCCGATTCACGGATGTTTTCTGACGCTGAGTTCAGTCTGAATGAGCCGAGTTTCTGCGGCTGCACATTAAATCAGGAACTTTGTTTCTTTCTTTCTTTCTTTTTTTTTCTGCTTCAGTTTCCAGTTCGGAGCTCCTGGAGACGTCTGCTTTGTGTTTGCCGCTCTGTCGCCTCCGACAGAAGCCTCAGAGCGTTCAAATCGAATTTTGAAAAATGGAAACTACAAAAGCCAGAAACACCGAGATCAAATTTATCTTTTCCTTTCTTCCTGTCAGGATTTATAACGCGGCCGACGACTGAGCTCACAAAACACCCTGGTTATCATCATTTCCCATCATGCATTGCCATTTTTTTCTTTAAAAACTTTTGGTGATTCTTGTTTTTTCTCACGTTAAAATTTTTTAACCATTTTTTTTCTTGAAAAAATCTTGACCATAAAAACATTGTCGGTGATTTTTTTTCTTGAAAGTTATTTGGGGATTTTTTGGCACTTTAGCAAAATGACGGGAGACCAGCGGCCGGTCGCAGCAGCCCCAAACATGTTTCGAGGATTTTAGGACGTTTCAAAGACTTTAAGACATTTCTGGGATTTTCGGATGTTTCCAGGATTTCGGGCGGTGAGCTCCTGAAAGGTCACAGACCCTCGCAGACGGATGACGGTCAGCTCGGCCTGTCGGGACCTTCATGACTGAAACTAGCATCGGTTAGAGTCTCTGACCCGACCTCACCCCGTCACCCCCCCACAGGGAGGTCAGAGGTCAGAGGTCACAGTCTGGTTCGGCGGGGTGGAGGAGGAGTTCACTCCCTGTCTGACTCTGTGTCTCATCACCGGGGCGTTCAGTTTCCATGGCGACAGAGGAAGCCTCCAGCAGCTGATTTCACAGTGACTCATCCGTGAGGAGCGTCCTCCCAGAGTGACGGATCACACGTGACACAGCCCAGGGTCAAAGGTCACACCACAGAGTGGGGCGGGATGTGTCTCGCTCCGGCGTCTCGCTGCAGGACTTCAGGAGACTGAAGGACCTCAGCGAGCGCCTGATATCATCCTGCAGGGTATTCTGGGAAACAATCGATAGTCAACAGACAGAAGGAGCCGGCGGCAGCCGAGTGTCTCTCTGAAGAGGACGCAGAGACACGAGACACGCGCTGCAGGACGCCTCAAACGCTCTCTGAGGACGCTTTCAAACAGGAGAAAAAAATAAAATACAACATAACAAAAAAAATGAATGTGCACTTTAACGAAATGCAAAAAATACGACCGAATTCTGACCCAAAAAACCTAAAACCCCAGAGACCCAAAACCCCCAAACTCAGAGACCCAAAAACACAGAGACCCAAAACCCCCAAACTCAGAGACCCAAAAACACAGAGACCCAAAACCCCCAAACTCAAAGACCCAAAAACACAGAGACCCAAAACCCCCAAACTCAGAGACCCAAAGACCCAAAAACTCAGAGACCCAAAGACCCAAAGACCCAAAAACTCAGAGACCCAAAGACCGTCACACAGTGACGCACAAACAAGCTCTGGTGTCTCGGGCTGGGTGATAAAACCATAACGATATCAATCACGAAATAACTTTTCCGCGATTGACATATGAAACGTAGTCAACAGAATGTCGATAACCAATACGCACAACCAATACGCACGGAGGTGTCTGTTAATAGCGCCCATACCACTCATCCGGCCGCTCGCGCTGAGCTCTCATTATTATTACCAGGGGCAGATGTAATGTTTTGGGGGCCCGGGGCCACAAGCACATGAGCTTATTTTCAGCCTTTCTCTAACTGTGAATGTCGGCAGGCTGTCGGCAGCTATAGGAGAAGTAGGCCGACTCAAAAGTTTTTAATTCCTGAGTAAAATGATTAACAGCACAGAAGTTTGACAGAAGCTGAAGTCAGAGTCCTGCAGTCAGGAGAGGTTGGCCTATTATCAGCACAATGTGCTTCAATTTACTGAAGTTTGTTTCAGCTGGAGCTTTTCATTTTTATATAATGATGGAAAGTTTAATAAATAATAATTAATCATATGTTTATTACACTCCAACACACCATGGTCACATGACACTGCGTCAGTGAACTATGAGGACAAATACATTTGTATTTGTATGACAAATATATTTGTCATCATGTTCAATGTCTGACAGAAAATAAATATTTAAACCAAAATGAACCTGATGATATCTTCATATCTCACTGAGGAGTCAAAGGAACCTTTAAGCTCGACAGAAATAGAAATTTGATGTATATCGTGATAAATATCGATATCGACTGAAAAAAAACCATTGTGATAAGACTTAATTCCATATCGCCCCGCCCTACTGGTGGACATGCAGCTAGATAACACCACGAAACAAGGAAGAAAAGTCGTTTTTGGGTGCATGTTGAGCCACGCCCCCCAAATACCCAAAAACAAGCTGAAACATTTGGTCGGTCTTCTACTCGGTACGTTTCCATGGTATCAGAAAAAATGGAACTATCATATTATGGACTTTTAAAATATGTGTAAATATTTTAGTCCCACTGAAATCAGACTAAATCAAATTTCTCAAACTCAGATAATAAGAAGGATTTTTTCCCCCAAATGTGCGTGTTTTCATTATTTTGCATTTGTAGTTTCAGTTTTCGCAATTTGAGGGTTAATGTCAACGCGCCTGTGTCAGTGCTCCTGTCTGCTTCTCCAAACTGAGGCCGGCCGCCACCTGCTGCAGTTAAAACTCTGACTGTGGATAAATACCGTCTTTTATAAAAGTAACACCTGTTTTAATGTAGTTTATTTTCCTCAGAGAGTTTGGGAAATGTAGTTTGGGTGAAGTGGCCCTTTAACTCCTCCCTGCAGTTACATGAAACCCTCAAATTTACCGGCATGAGGTCCTTCTGATCAATCAATCAACGTGATCACCACAGCAGCTCCTCATCAATACAACGTATCATAAAAGTATAATGACAATACACATATTTAAACCACATCACTGATAACACTCACAAAAGTCCATCAGTAATAATAATAAAATCTAAAAAATAATCCTGGATCAATAATCAGTGATCAGGGCTGACTCACCGGCTCGGACTCCCTCTCGCTCACCGGGGTCAGAGGCATCCTGCCGGACATCTCTCCGCTCTCAGTCCGGGACAAGCATCTCCTCCGCCGGCTGCTCTACAGCATCTCTCCCCGGGAACCAGGCCACCTCAGCGGGGCTCAGCTGGGAGGCTCCGCCGGCCGGAGGCGCAGGAGGCCGGGGCGGCGGCTACAGGAAGGCCCGCTGGGTGCGCCGGTGCGGGACAGAGACCCGCATGGAGACAAAGACACAGACAGACGGGCAGACAGACAGAGAGGAGGAGGACAGGAGGAGGAGGAGGAGGAGGAGGAGTGATGAAGAATCTCTCCTGCAGCGATCAGCGGCTCGTCAGTTTCGCTCTCTCTCTCTCTCTCACACACACACACACACACACACACACACACACACACACACCTATGACGTCACAGCTCCTCCTCCTCGTCATCCTCATCATCGTCATCCCCCAAAAAATATCCCAGCATCCTCAGCTGCTTCCTGCTCTAACCGTGGATGTATTCTGGTACTGAGGGAGTCTGGATACAGCTGCGGGGGCGGGGCCTCGGTCATTCCTATGAGGCGCATGAAGCAGAGAAAACTCATTTTCCGGGTTTAGAAAAGTGTAAAATACCCGGATCTAAGGGATCTACTGGGTAATGGGGTTTTATTTCAAACGGAAGTCTTTTATTTTGAAGCATTTTGTAGTTTTAACAGGAGAATCAGAAACTGAACAAAGAGCTACTTCCGGTCATTTATTAACCCAGCTCTGAATACATGATAATAATAATAATAATAATAAATAATAAATGATATCAACAGTCATAAGATTATTATTATTATTATTATGATTATTATTATTATTATTATAATTAAAAATAAACTTCAAGTGAACATGGGGAATAAAGACATAAAAACATATCAGTAACTAAATAATAAATAAGTAAATAAATAAACGTTGAAATAAATACAGGAATAAATAAATGCATAATAAAATGGAAATGAATGTTAATGACCCCCTGCCTCATTAACACACAGACACAGAAATACATAAATAAATAAATGCAGTTGTACAAATATGTTAAAAAAAGATTTTAGATTTTCTTAATCTCCTGTTTTGTGATACATGTCAATTTACTTATGAATGAATCTGTTTAATTTCATTATATTTATTATACACTTATTTATGCATTTATCTATTTATTTCATATTCATTTAAACACAATTTATTCTTTATTTTTTAATGATGGGTTTGTTTTTGTTCTAATTATCTAATTCTGTATAAGTATGTCTATTTCTATATTCATTTGAATACACTAATTTATTTTTCATTTTTTAATGATGTATTTGTTTCATTTATTTAGTTCTGTATCAATATATTTCCATATTCATGCATACATTTATGTACATATTCATTTATGAATGTTTTTACCTGTATTTGTTTCTGAATTAATTTATTTTTTTTTTTATTTATTCCCAAAGTATTAAAGTATTTACAGAAGAAAATATTTATTACTGTATTTATTTTAGAATTTACTTATCTATTTATAGCTATGTATATATATATATATATATATATATATATATATATATATTTAATTATAGCGTCTCTTTTTTTTGGTCCACATTTAAGGAGCTTGTAAAGGTGAAGTTACGTGCAATATTTTTCCAGTAGAAGCTACAGATTTAATTATTTTTGATTGATGACTATGATTTTAGGATCAGAATTTATTTATATTATATAATCAGAGATAAATGTTGTATTTTATTTGTGATATTCTGCATCCTCACCCTTTAACCTCTGCATGTTTTAAATATTATTTCTATGTTTTAACAGAGGAGAAAATTACTCTGCCGTCGATGTTTCTAGATAATTATAGAATAAAACTGTTGCGATGACGTCGATCGGTCAGTTAGTGCAGTTTGTATTGTGCTGCCATCTGCTGGTTCCTCTGCTGCACTCTGCCTTTTTCATTAAACTAAACTTTATTTTGTACAAACATTTAACTTAAATCACTTCACTCTCATATGAAGGTCTGACACGTGAATATCATATATCACTTAAAATGGATACAAAGTATAAACTCAAGATCACAGAAATCCCAGAAACATCCATAAATCCTGGAAAAGTCCGAAAAACCTGTTTGGGGCCGCAGCAGCTGGCCCCTGGCCCCTGGCCCCTGGCCTCCTGTCACTGAGAAAAAGCGGCTCCAAAGCAGGCTCAGCATCACTGCTTTTTAATATTCACATTTCAGAAAAAGGTAAAAAGATACTGATCAAATCATTTGAATTTTTGCGTTTCCTAAAACAAACGTTATGTTTTGATGCGTTTTTCTGACCTGTCCGTTTCCCGACGAAGGTCTCGTGGTCTTCCTCAGGTCCTCTCAGATTCAGGTCCTGATGGAAAAAAACAAAGCTCCAGTTTTTAACTCAAGGTTCACTAACTCGTTTCTTTTTCCGGAGCGCTCAACCATCAAAATCTGCGTCTGCTCGGCTGTTACCACAGCGACACCTGGGAAGACCATGAGAGGCAGCTGAGAGCTCCAGGAGGAAGGCAAGTAAGAAGACTTCAACTGAGAACCACTGATATTAAAACCTGCAAACACTGATAAACACAACGTCAACTATCATCACATTTTACATGTACAGAGTACCTGAGCAAGTACAGTACTGCAATGTACCTGAGCAGGTACAGTACTGCAATGTACCTGAGCAGGTACAGTACTGCAATGTACCTGAGCAGGTACAGTACAGCTTGAGGAACCTAGTGATGTTTACTAAAAAATGTTAACCTAAAGTAGCTAAAGATGCTGGCTAGACTTTGGTAGTTTTATCCAGCCAACAATATTGGTTAGTTATTGTTAGCTTGAACAAACTACGTATGTTAGCTCTCAATGGTTAGCTTTAACATGCTAACAGTGGTGGCTAGCCTTCATTAGCTTTAACATGCTAACAGCGTGTAAACGGCATAAGTGGAACAACAATTTTGTTTCCTTGCAACTGAAAGGCGCATTAAAAGTTACTCCAATAGAATGATAATGTAATATGTTTTTACTTTGTTATTTTTAGTAAACTATGGCCTTTATTTTCTGACGTCCTGTCAGGTCTCAAATATTCTTTTAGACATTTGCACAATAATAACATGACGTGTAAGAAAGGGAACAACACGGCTCTGTGTGTTGTAGGAGTTTGGTTTAATATTGTATTGAAAAATAAATTAACGAAAATAACTTTAAAATGCAACAGAAGACCCCAAAAAGAAGAAAAAAAATCCAGATTATAAACATTCTTTGCCAGCAGGGGGTGGAATCGCAGTGCTCATGTAAGATTAAATTTACAAATATATATATAAAAAAGGAATTTATTAGACATATCCACAAATCACGAAAGCATTCCTTTACATCCAGTGAGCTGAATCTGGTCTACCACCCAAACCGTTGTTCCTCCAGCTACAAAAAGGTCTAGAAAATTTATATTTATATATGTATATATTTCATACACATGCCCTAAGTGTGGATGTAAAAAACTAAACTGTACAAAAACAAAAAGCACACAGTGGTGATGTTTGTGGATGGAATGATGATTAAACTCAGGAAACAGGATTCAGGAAAACATGATGAGGTCGATGTTCGGAGTGAACCTTTCAGTCGGATTTTGGCTTAAAAAACAGAAACACTGACTCCATCTTCACAAAGTGCTCATGATATACGTCTGTGGCGACGTGGTTTTTAGTGTTTTAACTAAACGGCTCGTGGTGCTTTAAAAACAAGAGGAGGTGGTTCAGTCAAGGTGAAGATGGAATGACGGAGAGGGAATAACACGAGTTAAATAACAATTAAATATTATCGACAAGGTCTCAGCTGAACTGGACTGAAATAATTTAAAAGCTTTATTCTGTGAATCGCTGGCAGTCAGATCCGGAGGAATGAACCGCCAGGTTAAATATGATATCCAAAAATAATAATCCTGACATTACTAAAGACTTCAAAAGTTCATAGTATTTAGTTTCTTTTTTGGAGAGAATTGCCAATCTTTTTGTTGTACGTTAAAGGAAGAATTTAGATGTTTTTAAGTGGAGTAAACGGAGGTTAGCACGGCCCCAGTTTGGAGAAGCAGACAGGAGTACTGACACCGAATCTAAGCAATGTCCCGTGGTGGACAGAGTCAGCGACAAAACATAAACTACTGAAAACAGTCCCACCTAAAGACAAAAAAAATCCACTCAGTTTAAGTGTGTGCTATGCTTGGACTATTTTCATCGTTTTACCTCGACTTCAAAAAGCATTTTCCGTCAATCTGAAGCCGTTGTCTTTTTTCGTCAAAGCCACCAGAAACCAGTAAGTTTAGCTCTGAATCCAAACAAAGACACTGAAATACCAAAGTCGCTCACTGATACAAACTACGGATACCAGCTGTGCCATATTCCCCGCAAGGCAAAGTGGTGACAAAATAAAGCGCACACTTAAGTCACACTGATGCTCAAAGTCAGAGCTTTCTGTCCGTTCACTCGCTAACAATGTTGGCTAGCTTTTGTTAGCCTGTTGGCAAAAAAACACTTGATTTGCAGTTTACAACACCGATGATAGACCCTTATTCATTTTTGTGCTGTTGTGAGCTAGCTCACCCTAAATCTCAGTGCAGCTCTTCTCCATAACAGCGAGCTGAACTAGTTCGCTAACAGCGACTGAAACGTTAGTCCATTAACTGTTATTATTGAAAGTGGACACTCTCGTGAGCCACTATAGATGCGGTTGTTGGCCCAGTTTAGTATGCAAATCATTTTTTAAAATATAAATTTAGTGGGGTGTCCCTGCTTTGTCTCTCGTACAGCTAACATGTCCTGTTCTAAATTAAAGCGCACACTTAAACTGATTATTTTTTGGTGGCTAAAATGTGTGTCGTTGCTGCCTCCGTCCACAGCAGGACATTGCTTAGCTTCTCTGTCAGTACTTCTTCTCCAAACTGGGGCGAGCCAACTAACATCTACTGTAGGTGATACATCAACTATAGATATATCATACAACCCCACTGAAAAAAACCTGAATTATCCCTTTAAGGTGCAGCGCTGGAGCCGAGGCGGAAAGATAAACTGTTTGCCAAAGAACAGTCACAGAGTCCAGACAGGAGGTCTGAACATCTCACTGAACTATGAGCCTTTGAAGTAAACCGGAAACACAAAGAAAGAGGTTAATACTGAAAATAAAGATCAATCGAATCAAAACGAAATTCAGCTCATTTTGGTTACAGTTCCACTTTCACAGAGTCGACAAACTCATGGACGTCCCGTTTAAAACAGAAGCTGTCTGCAGGAAACGTATTATCCACTCAGAACGAGTCGAGCACACGGAGGACGCCCGTTTCTATCGGATTCCTGTGTATTTATCTTAAATTAGCAGATTCAAATGCGATGTTGATTTAAGCCAAATCATGATTAGCTTGGTTTCCTAAGGTTCGTAAGAATGTTTTAGTGACTCATACGGACTAGTTCACCTGCACACTGTCATTTCTGTATCTAAAATATAAATTGTCAAATCTTACGGAGAAGCCTCCTGTTATCTGCTCCCACAGCAGCGTTAAAGACTTTAAAAACTGGAAACCAATGATGAAGATGAGCAACGCTAACATGCTGAACTAACAGTTACTCAGTGAGCCTCACGATACGGTCGACAGCTTTAAGAAGCACCGATGCCTTCCTTTTTGTGGTTTTCCATTAGTAAACTTTTTTGGTACCTCAGTCCAAGTTTCAAGTAACTAAAACCAATATTAGAAGGTGGAGGACATTGCAGACTGGTTTTTGACCTTTGACCTTTTTAAAATATAAGACGTCATCACTTTATTTTTATCCTTTTAAACATTTGTGTGGAATTTTGTCATAATTAGCCTTCAAATTCGTGAGTTATGGTTAATGAGGTTACAGTTACCTTTGACCTTCGACCACCACATTGTAATCGGTTCATTCTTGTGTCCAAATGGATGTTTGTGCCAAATTTGAGGAAACTCCCTCAAGGTCTTATTGAGATAGAAATTCCCTCAAGGCTTTCTTGAGATATCGTGTTCACGAGAATTAGACACAAAGTGACAATGCCATGACCTATGACCATCAAAGTCTAAACGCTTCATCCTTGACTCAGAGTAGACGTTTGGGCAAATTTGAGGAAATCCGCCCACACTGAAGGGAACTTTCTGAAGTGTAAAATCACAAAGATAAAAGGAGCCGTTAGCAAAAAAGAGGAGAGTTGGACCATGTGGTGAACAAGAGGCACGAGTGAACATTTGCCGCAGATATTTGGTTGAGAACGAATTTTCATGCTCGAGTATTTGTTGTTCCTCTAACCTGACAAATTTTTTGGTCATTTAATCATAAATGACATAAAAGTTTAGTTTTCAACATCCTCGTGGCTAGAGGTAGAACTGTTCAAGCACATTTTCCTTTTTCCATGAGTTTGTGATTCTGAGTAAGAAAAACTATAAACTTTTCCCAGAAAGCGAGCAGCTGTTGAAGTCCTAAAAGCGTTCGGTCAGCTGTAGTTTGTCAGTCTGCTCAGTCTGAGAGCCTCTAAGAGTAAAGCTGTAAACTTTGGTTGTGACTCCTCCTCGTGACGCCGCCCTGCGACAGAAACCGACCTGACGGAGACAACAGGAGGGAGGAGAGGAGGGGAACCATAAGGAGGGCTCTGTGGTCATGCTCTTCATTCATACATTCACATAAAAGGGAATGTCGAGTCATCCAGCAGGTGAACACACACCTGGGACAACACTCGGTGATAGAATAATGGCCCCTCCCACCAATAAATACCTTAACCCCGCCCACTGACAAATAATAAAATACACCACACTGCTTCTTCCGGGTCTACGGCGAGTCCTTAAACCTACAGCCGGCACGGCAAGGAACCTTCATCTACAGTCAGAGAACAAAAACTCATTTACACGTCTCAAACCGTCCTAAAAAGTTTCAAAACCGAGCGGAGAGTGAGGGAGAGGGGGGATAAACGTGACGGGAACAAGATGGCGTGCTGCTAGTTTTTCTTCTTGACATTGTTGTTTGAGGCCAGCCGGGGACGCGGCGCCGGGATCAGGCTTCCCAACGGGACTCGACTCCGAGCCACTTCGAAGAGTTTGGAGAAAACCTGCAGGAAGAGGAAAAGGAAGTCAGATGGAGGATCAGCGCTGTTATTTTACCACCAAAATAAGTTTCACAGTTTGTAAAAACTGCAGAAGAAGCTAGTTAAAATTTCATTTAAGTCAAAGTTTATTTCTGGAAAACATTCTCATCCTGTCAGAAAGAAAAGTCTTTACTGCTGCCATTTGGTTGTTCATCACCATAACATCTCACTTCAACTTTATGCAGATGACACACCATTATATCTCATATTAAATTCAAACGTCATGTCTGTTTGTGATGTCGTGTTAGAAGTGATAACTTCTTAAACACAAACGTGTGACATTCTGTAACAGAGTAAAAACCCCAACCACATTTAAGGGAACTGTCAGCGGGGAAACACATCTGGGGTTTAGGTTCATGACTGTACGGGCCGTGTACGAGCTCAAAGGGTACTACACTGAAAGTGTTCGGTGGAAACGTGGTTTTAGTGTCAGATATGTTTAAGAAAGTCGGTATTTACAACATGACTGATGCGGTTCATGGGATCATGATCAGGGCTGCAGCGATGTATCGGTTTACTGTGTATTGTGGTATGAAAATTGATGGTTATACTGTGTACATCTGCTTATCCACTGTAATAAAGGAAGAGATGTGAATGGAGACTCTCACCTTCATACACGCTTTCTTTCTGTTTTTTTTTAAATGGTTGTAAAGTTTTCATTACAGGAATAAATGCTCAACAAAAGAAGCCCTTCTGTTTTCAGTCCTTTAAGCGTCAGTGCAGCTGATAAGTCTGCAATATCATGACATCAGGATATTATCCAACAGCCTTATAGTTAAATTCTCACATCGTTGCAACCCTGATCACATCTATTGCAGAGATCCCTCCGCAGTCGCTCTTCCTGAGCTTTCTGCCATTTTTTCTCCCATTTAAGGTTTTTGTGGGGGGAGTTTTTCTGTAGTCTCTGTGAGGGTCTAAGGACAGAGGGAGGTCGTCTGCTGTTAAACTCTTTAAGGCAAATTCTGATTTGTGATGTTGAGCTTTATACGGAAGCCCTGTGGAGCAAGGAAAATTTTTTTTGGGGGGGGGCAAGAAAATATTTTTCACAAGGCGAGTTTAAAATCATCTCATTATCTCCCAAAACTGTCTGAGAATCTTTTCAGACAGGTGGATCAGGCTGAGGAACCTGGGCAGGAGGCCAGAGCTCACCTTTCGTGGAGTCCTCTGAGAGCATCAGGAGAGAAAACAAAGAGGAGCATTAGGAAGAGGAGGATGAAGAGGAGGATGAAGGATGACAGAAAGAGTCTTTACGATCACTGTTTGTGTTAGTCCACAGAGAGCAGAGGTGATTCAAACATGAGGGAAATGTTTCATTAACCCTTTCAGATCATTCCAATAAAGACTCCTCTAAGAAGTCTAGTGTCGTCTGACTCCACCTGAACGCACAGACTTATTTAACTGGATGTCTGTAAGCCAATCACAGTGCTCCATATCATCTAAAGGCGACCACAGGAGAGACACGCCCCATTTCTTAAGGAAGCACGAGGAACATTATATTTATTATACTGTTAAAGTTCATAATTTCTGTTTACAGTCATCTGAGATGTTTTATTATTGACATTTGTCAAAAAATTATATGAAAGATTTTCAGCTTTTACCCAAAACTCTTTCAAAAATAGCTGTGTGACCAGAAAATGAATACAAGGGAGATACAGTATAAATATCCGCTGAAATACTGCTCAGAAGTACTTTTTCTATAACTTAGTTTTAAATATAAAATTATTATAATTATATATATAGTTTTCAGGACACTTTTCGCTATTTTTAGACATTTTTTCAATAATCCCCCCTACTTTAAAAAAGAAAAGCCTTTAGGTATTTTTTTTTAATCACATCACGAGCACATTTGATCATTGTCTTTTCACATGTTTTGGAAAGAAGTTTTTTTCAACGGTTAAATAGTATGTGAAAGGGGTCTGAATGCAGCGCTAGAAAACTGATGCCGATCCAGGTTTGAAAGGGTTAATTGAACATGGAAAGTGTCGTACAAATAAAGTCTGATTGATTGTCTGAATGAATAAACGAAAAAAACCGATGAAAACAGGATGACGAGAATCAGCAGGTTAAAGTTTTCAGTGACTGAAACCAGACAGGTAGAATCCCGAAAGCCCCGCCCCCTCACCTGTTCCCAGAGGGTTTCAGCCACCTGGTCGATGACTCCTCCCACTTCACGGAACTCTCCGGAGTATTTGGCGTAAGCCCAGACGCAGAGCGCCGTCAGAGCCACGCCCATCACCAGGTTACACAGCGTGGCCACGGAGTTAATGCCCACGAAGCCCGTGACCAGTGACACCACGTACATGATGAACATGACGGCAAACAGCGTGGCAGGCGTCCGCGCGGCGTAGAAGATGTTCTTGCCATCATTGTGCTTGCTGAAGTTGGAGTAGGCCTCGTCAAGCTCCGCCTCCAGCTGCTCCTGGTAGCGCCGGCAGAAATCTTCGCCGCCCATCTTCTTAACGGAGCGGAAGTGCCGCACCGACGCCTGCCGCAGCTCAGCGTGACGGCGCTCCAGCTCCGACGGTGAAATGTAGGGTTTGTCTCCACCGCAGACCTGCGAACAGGACGACAAGAATTTAAAAAAAATATCTGAGTTCTGCTTCAAGTTCAGGTGGTTGTTTGTGCCAAACTGAAGAAATTGCCATGTTTTGTGTTTTTGAGATATCGCGGTCACAAGAATGAAAGGGATGTAAGTTCATGGTGACCATGACCTTCGACAACTTCTTACAGGTCATCCTTGATTCAACTGGTGGTGTGTGACGGTGTGAAGGTGTGATGTTTTACTGGTGTGACGGTGTGTTGGTATGATGGTTTACTGGTGTGATGGTTTACTGGTGTGTTGGTGTGACTGTGTGTTGGTGTATTGGTGTGACTGTGTGTTGGCGTGACTGTGTGTTGGTGTATTGGTGTGTTGGTGTGACTGTGTGTTGGTGTGACTGTGTGTTGGTGTGACTGTGTGTTGGTGTGACTGTGTGTTGGTGTATTGGTGTGTTGGTGTGACTGTGTGTTGGTGTATTGGTGTGTTGGTGTGACTGTGTGTTGGTGTGACTGTGTGTTGGTGTATTGGTGTGTTGGTGTGACTGTGTGTTGGTGTATTGGTGTGTTGGTGTGACTGTGTGTTGGTGTATTGGTGTGTTGGTCTGACTGTGTGTTGGTGTATTGGTGTGACTGTGTGTTGGTGTGACTGTGTGTTGGTGTATTGGTGTGTTGGTGTATTGGTGTGTTGGTGTGACTGTGTGTTGGTGTGACTGTGTGTTGGTGTATTGGTGTGTTGGTGTGACTGTGTGTTGGTGTGACTGTGTGTTGGTGTGTTGGTGTGTTGGTGTGACTGTGTGTTGGTGTATTGGTGTGTTGGTGTGACTGTGTGTTGGTGTATTGTTGTGACTGTGTGTTGGCGTGACTGTGTGTTGGCGTATTGGTGTGTTGGTGTGACTGTGTGTTGGTGTGACTGTGTGTTGGTGTGACTGTGTGTTGGTGTATTGGTGTGTTGGTGTGACTGTGTGTTGGTGTATTGGTTTGTTGGTGTGACTGTGTGTTGGTGTATTGGTGTGTTGGTGTGTTGGTGTGTTGGTGTGACTGTGTGTTGGTGTATTGGTGTGTTGGTGTGACTGTGTGTTGGTGTGACTGTGTGTTGGTGTGACTGTGTGTTGGTGTATTGGTGTGTTGGTGTGACTGTGTGTTGGTGTGACTGTGTGTTGGTGTATTGGTGTGTTGGTGTGACTGTGTGTTGGTGTGACTGTGTGTTGGTGTGACTGTGTGTTGGTGTGACTGTGTGTTGGTGTATTGGTGTGTTGGTGTGACTGTGTGTTGGTGTGACTGTGTGTTGGTGTGACTGTGTGTTGGTGTATTGGTGTGTTGGTGTGACTGTGTGTTGGTGTATTGGTGTGTTGGTGTGACTGTGTGTTGGTGTATTGGTGTGTTGGTGTGACTGTGTGTTGGTGTATTGGTGTATTGGCGTGACTGTGTGTTGGCGTTACCTGCTCCATGCTTTTGTTGTACAAGTCTTTGGCTCCTGCTACAGCTGCAAGGTTATTGGCTTCAGCCGTCGCCTAGGTAACAGATGACAAAACATGCATTCAGGCTGGAGAAGTGGAGTCATCAGATTACAGATCAATACAGAGTGTTTTTACTGGAACTGAGATCTGCTGCAGTCTGATCTCATGGATGCATCAGTTATAAAAGTATCATCCACTCAAACTTAAACACATCTGAACCGTCCTGCAGGTTTTCCACAGGGAGGATACGCTGCGTTCATGTGATGTCAGAGGGTCGCAGTTTCCGAGGTGGGAAATCGTTCTTTTGACTTCATTGTGCTCGTGTTTTATTTTTTTATTTCTATATTTATGAATATATTTTTTTCAATATATTGTTAGGTTGTCATTTTTCATGTTCAGCACTTTGAGCTGCATTTTATGTATGAAAGGTGGATTACAAATAAAAATCATTGTTATTCCGATAAGGCGGAGCTGCGCCAACAACACAGAAACTTCATTTCCCAGAATCCCCCTCTCTCAACTCTGAACTCTGCTTCTTAAAGGAGCAGCAGTCTCTGGTGAATGTCTCTGTAGCTGTTTCCATTTTTTTATGACAATGAAGAGCAAAGGAAACAGATAAAGTCAGCCCTGATTTCAAAGAAATGTATTCTAAACCACTGAAATATAGCCTAAACATAGCTTTGCCCGACTTATATCGTTTCTAACTCATCTAGGTCACTCTACATGGAGAGCAGGTGAACATTAATACCATAATTATTAACATTAATACCATAAATATACCTTATACCCTCTATATTACACTTTATATGTGATCAAAATTTGATAACTAATATGTGAATTCATAAAAAAATTTCCTAGCATTGACCAAACACTTTTACCGGCCATGTTTACGCATTTATGACGGAGAAGTCGTGACTGTAATTATTCTGCCGTCACATGAACGCAGCGTTAATACATTTAGATGAAACATCACTTCACGTCCTTTAACAGATGAACAGTCTGGTGTTTGATGATGTCTGGATGTATAAAGTCCAGCAGGTGGTGCTGTTCAACAGTGAGACGATCTAAAGAACAGAGTGTGTGTGTGTGTGTGTGTGTGTGTGTGTGTGTGTGTGTGTGTGTGTGTGTGTGTGTGTGTGTGTGTGTGTGTGTGTGTGTGTGTATTGAGCTGACCTGCAGCATTGACTTGGGGTGAGGGAGCTCCTCTCCCTGGTAGATCTTCATGTAAGCCTGAAAAACACGACAGATAATTACAGGAGACATAAAAACATTTACAAAGACAACATCCAAAAGACTGCAGGAGATTTACAAAAAGATTCAATTTAACTCTTTAACCCTTTAGACTGTTTGGTGCAATTTAGTCTACCTCCAGAGCAGACAGTTTCACATTTTCAGGCATCTTGCTGAAAAGTAATAATAATAATAATAATAATAATAATAAATTTCATTTATACACTGCCTTTCACAATACTCAAAGAAGCTTATTAATTTCTCAGGTCTTGACACCACTAACAAAACCAGCAGAGCCAGTGAAACATGATGGCGGTGTGAAAGATGATGGTGTGAAAGATGAAGGCGGTGTGAGAGATGATGGCGGTGTGAAAGATGATGGTGGTGTGAAAGATGATGGTGGTGTGAAAGATGATGGCGGTGTGAAAGATGATGGTGTGAAAGATGAAGGCGGTGTGAGAGATGATGGCGGTGTGAAAGATGATGGTGGTGTGAGAGATGATGGTGGTGTGAAAGATGAATGAGGTGTGAACGGCGGCGTTAAGAAAACACAAACTGACTTTGAAGTAGTGCAGCAGGTCTCTGCAGGTGATCTTCGCTCCTCCGATCTCTTTCTCCACCAGGTTCTCTGCAGACAGCAGCGTTGGGACCAGCTTCACCAGCTCCTTCTTAAACTCCTCGTCGATGTCTGACACACAAACGCAACACACGTCATCACACACAATCCTGCCGTCTGTCCCCGAGGACGTCCCGTCTGCGTCCGTGTCCCTGTCTTACCGCTGAGCCGTCCGTCAAAGTGCGGGTTGGTGGCCACCTTGAGGCCGGGGTGAGGCAGCAGGAAGCAGCTGATGTTGGAGAAACACGAGTGGATGTGTTTCCTGACGTTCTGGAGCTCCTCGTGCTGGTTCTGCTTCACCTGGGGACAGAGACAAGGACATGAGGACAGATGGGGACATATCAGTCTGCAGATGTGAAAGACGTCCTCCTGGGCGGGGACACAGACCTGCAGTCTCTTCTCCAGGAAGCTGCGTCCTCCCTCCAGTCCATACGGGTGCTCGTAGGGGTAACTCCAGTCTCTGATCAGGAACATCAGCGTCTGCACACACGGACACAGTCAGCTGACTGATCAGGGACGAGATCAACAAACATTTATTCCAGTTTGACAGCTTCACGTTTGTTTGCAGCTCAAATCATAACTTTAGGAACTTCTTCCAGCTGCTGAGTGACTGAAGGTCAAATATCTAAACTATCGAGGACCGTGAGGCGGGGTCTCACCTGAAAGGGTTTCTCGTAGACCTCCTCCATGGCCAGGCGTCCGTACTCGGTGAAGAGCTGCGGAGAGGAAACGAGCGGCGGGTTAAAATCCGATCAAACATCACAACACAGACAGAAAGCTCCGTTAGTTTGGGAACACGCAGCAGATCGGATTCATCCGGTGAAACTTTTCCATCTGCGTCCGTCTGAAAACTCTGAGCCGCAGCAGCCGAGAGGATCTGTGTTTGTGTCAAAGCTGGCAGCTGACGCGTCATCAGCGCCTGAATTTACAGCAGAAGAGTCATTTTTAACCCTTTGAAAGCTGAGAAAATCTCTTTTAAAAAGTGGGTGAACGAGGCAACGAGCAACGTCACAATAAACGTCCAACAAACTGCAAGAAATTAGCAAAATTACTGAAAATATTGTTTTATAATGAGGGAGGATTATTATAAAAATTACCAAAAAAAAAAACAAAACAAGGAAAAATGTATAGAAACGTATATTTATAAATATAATGATTTTACATTTAAATCTATGTTACTGAAAAAAATAAAATAAAAACTAAAGTCATGTATCATTTTTATTTTCAGGTATTTTCGTGTTTTGACTTTTTTTCTCTTTTATGTAATCTTTTCGACAATTTTTGGGCCATTTCTTTTAGGTTTCAAAGCGTTAAAGAAAGAATCTCAACATTTTTCGAGGAGTCTCAATTTAACCCTTTGAAAGCTGAGCAAATCGTCTTCTTCCCATGTTTTTGACATAAAACTACAAAAAAATCCAAGAAATCAGAAAAAAAGTTAAAGAAACAGAAACACAGAAATGACCTGAAAAATGTTTTTAGGTAATTTTCTTTAAAATGTTTTTAACTTTTTTTTTTTTTTTAAATGTACACATTTCACATTCAAGAAAACATGGTGGCTTCCAGCATGTTTTTTTTTTTAAGAATTTCAATTAATAAAATGAAAAACATTTCCATTAAAAATTGTTTGGCAATTTTTAGAGAGCAATTCTTGACTTTTTTTTTCTTTAAAAATTTCTCCGCCATTTAAAAAAGAAAATAAATAAACATTTGGTGATTTTAAAAAGGCACAAATGGCCATTTATTTCATTTTAAATTGTTGGTAGTTTTCAATGAAACATGAGAGGAATATCTTATTCAAAAATCACCAAAACATTTTAAAAAATGACAGAAGAAAACCTGCTGTCAAAAAAAAAATTCATTCACTTAATGTTGGATTTTCACATTTCCGACTGTCCTTGAACACATCATGTGTTATTATACAGGTTTGTGGAACAAAACTTCATGATTTTTTTTCAAAACTTGCAGGGCGTATTTCATTCCCAGAACCTTTCCAGGCCTGGAAATTGCTATTCACAAAATGACTTTTCTAGGTTGTCCATGACCCGTCTTATCTATCTAGATAATTTTTGGACATTTTCTTATAATTTTCTGTCACTCTTTTACATTGCTCTCAGGTCAGTTCCTGTTTTCCAAACTTTGTTTTTTTTTTTTTTTTTGTTTCTGTGTCGAAGGTTTAAATGCTCGTAAAAGCCGTCTGATCACTTCACTGTTAGCCTGACGTGGCTCCAGGGTTCAGACAGTTGAAATATCCGTCGTGCAGCTCTGGGATGTAAAATCAGAGCTGGGCGCTCGCAGTGTGACTGACAAGTCTGACGAGCAGCCGGGACCAAAGATGGAGGCAGAGATGTCTGTCGGGCTCTCGGTCCGAGCCGTTCGCTGCCTCATAAGGCCGTCCGTCCCGATATGGAGCTCTGCGCTCTCAGAGAGACGAGCTGGCACAGGGACGCTGCTGTCGATCTGCCGGATCAGAAACCAGCAGCTGCTCCGTCAGCTGAGGAGCTGTGAGATATTTTATCATCAGCAGTTTCTGCTGATCAGCAAGACGAAGACTGAGACAACTGGACGGATATTTCAGGGTTTCAAGACCTAAACCACCAACACGTGGAGGTAAACTGCACAACTACAGAGCAGGATTCAAACATCTTAACGTGGCTTAGGGACTGTCTGTTATTTATCAGAGGGGAGGGGAAAAATGGGAGGCATGTCTTACTATTTTTTTTAAAAAGTTTTTAATAGTGTTAAATAGTTTTTTAATTTTTAAGTTTTTATTTTTTTTATTTTCAGGAATACAACTTTAAATGGCTGTATTTTCAATTTATTTTACTCTCAGTTTATTTGAAAGAAAACACCGCTTCACAAATGTTTTCCATTTAAAAAAAAAAAATGTTTGGCCATTATTTTGGCAATTCTTAGAGAGAAAAAATTTGATTTTTTTTTTTCATTTCCAGTTTGCAAAGCAGGTTTTTTCTTCTAAATTTTATTTTGTGACTTTTTAAAACATATATATTTTCCTTATTTTTCTTTTTTAAAAAAACGGACAATTTTTAAAGAAAATATGTAAAGCAGGTTTTCTTTGAAGATCACTAAAACTTGGGGTGCTCTGGTGGCTCAGTTGGTAGAGCGCCCAAAGTACAGAGGCCGTGTCCTCGCCGCAGCAGCTGCGGGTTCGAGTCTGGCCTCCGTCCTTTGCTGCATGTCATTTCCTCTGTTTCCCTCTTCACGCTGCATCTGTCCTCTCCAATAAAGGCAACAAAAGCCCCAAAAAATATCTTTATCAAACCTACACCATTTATCACAGCTAGACACTGTAAAAACAGAAATAGTCCGATTTTCAAAGATCTGACGGTCCTTGAACACATCATGTGTTATTGTGCATGTTTCTATAACTAAATTTCACAACTTTTCCAAAATCTTCTGGGCACATTCAGTTTCCCAAAACCTTTCCAGGCACTCGTTTCTTGGCATTAAAGTAAACGGAAACTAAAAAACAGCCACATCACAACATTAGATGGCGTATGATGTAACGTTATCGCGGTGCAGAAGGAAAACGTCACACCTGCACGCAGAAACATGTTCCACGTGTTGATAATCCTGATATCCTAATCCTGACTTTGCCTGACAGAAGACATAAAGTAAACAGGACGGAGCGGTCCGCCGCCGTCAAAGCGCTCCGGGAAGCTTTCGCTTTCGGAAGTGCGTGCAGGTGGATTACTGACCTGCAGGTGCTGCAGGTCGTCTTCCTGGACGTTCTGGGACAGGTTGTACACCTGAAACACACACAGACCTCGGCCCGTCAGTGACATCACAGCGACACCGTCATTAAGAGCTCGGAGACGTTAAACACGGCTGACCTGCACGGAGCTGGTCATGGTGCTCAGGGCGAACAGCGTGGCGCAGTCTTTGATGGTCGACTGGCTGTCAAACGCCCCCTGTGTGTCGATGAGGAGAACTGCAACCTGCAACAACAAAAACGCGTTTTTATTCCGAGATCGCTCAATAAAAATAAAACTGATGAGTCAGTGTCATCATTTGGGATCATCTGGTCGTCTCTTTTAACCCTTCGAAACCTGAAGAAATTGTCTTCTGAACATGTTTTTGATTAAAAAAAATTCAACCAAAGAGCTTAACTTAACACACGGACCAAAAAACAGCAAGAAAAAGTTCCAAGAAAATCACCCAGAAAAAGTTTTTTAATTAAACTGTTTCTGTTAATATATACTTACAATTAAATAAATCTAAATAAATTTTCAAAGTTCATGGGAAAAAAAAGGTATAAAACTGCTGTCACGGCAGATGAAGTGTGTAACATTTCAGAATATCATCTGAGAAACTGAATTTTTGGCAGAATTTTGAATTCTGTTGCAGTCTGTGGGAAAATGGCGTCTTTAAACATCAGTTTTTCATGTATGGATCAAATCAATCTTTGTAAAAACTACTGATCAGCATCTCTCTGCTGTCTTCATGAAGTCTGCAGATTCTCAGAGTTTAGTCTTGATGAGTGAGTTTTTGGCAGCAGTTTGAAATCTGCCTTTCCATGCACAGACAGCTGATATCCTGCCCCCTGCTGGACGGCTCAGTCACAGTGAGGTAACCATGAACACACTTCGCTGCCTGAAACATGTTTATAACGGAGCACTTTGGCTGTCTGGGTGTTGGGTGTGAACTGACCTTGCAGCCGTCTGGTTTCTCCACCACGAACACCTCGCTCCAGGCCAGGATGCCCGTGGTCTCCCTCTCGCAGCCGCCTCGCCAGGTGAAGCCGGTCAGAGGCTCCTCCTCGCCGCCGACCCACGAACCGGACTGGACAGAGAGAGGAGGGTGAAGAGGTCATCACACGGTCGCTGCTACAGTTTAATATTAACGACAGACTCGAGACTCAGACTCAGAATTAAATCCTTCATGTGATGAATCAGATTTACTGCTGAACTGGAGACGGAGCTGTTTAAACACGCAGAGTCTCTTTCTGTTCGGTTATTTATTGCGATGATTAACGATAATGTAGATTACGGAGCAGCTTCTTTCCCCAGGCTGCGAGACTCCTCAGCTCCTTCAACTCCAGAAAGATGTCGCAGAATTTAGGATCAACTTCAATTTTATTTCTTCTTAAACTACGTTAAAGAAAAATGACAATAAAGCTACCTTGTACCTTATTATGATCATTTTTATTCGGGGTCAACTGATATTGGTTTTTCAGAGCAGATACAGATACTTCTTATTAGTAGTTAATGAGACCGATAACCGATATTTGGAACCCACAAGAATTTACAATCAAATTTAAAAACTTTGTCAATATTTAGAATTTGGAATATAACAAACTCCAACACAACGCATTGTTTAAATGCCTTCAGGAAATGTTTAATCAAAATTGAAACTTTCAACATCAAAAACAGGAAATTACCAGCAACTTTTTTATAAAGTCAACAAACAGAAACAGCTCTCTGAGGTTTAACAAAGTAAAAGTTCCTCCCATGCTGACACTCTCTTTGCTCTTTTTAATTCATTAATTTTATCGCCAATCATTAAAATAAAATGAAGATACAGATAATTGGCAAAATCTCAAATATCGGTCCCAATAATCGGCCAGGCTGATAATCTGTCCACCCCTAATTTTTAATCTGGAAAATATTTTTGTCATATAGTTTAAACATAATGGCCATAAATTAGACAGAATGGACACATCTGACAGTCGACAGATTTTAAAATCATCATCATCGTTCTCCCCTTTATGATTATTAATAAACAATTAATCCGCTGAAACATTAAGCAGCGCCTGTGCGGTCTGATCCCGGGCTCGTTCTTCATGACCTGTGCAAGAGGCGAGTTAAAATGCAGCACTACCGTGACCTGACCTGGGTGGGCGGGGCCTATTCCACACATAAAGATGGCCTTTATGTGTGGAATAAGCAGCAGTGAGCCGTGCGGAGGCCCAGCCACAGAGCCGCCATTGTGACGGCCCAAAATCCTCTTTACAGCATCATGAAACCCTCCAGAATGTTCCTCAGCGCTTACTGTAGATTAACACGGCCAAAGGTCGACCGACACACACACACACACACACACACACACACACACACACACACACACACACACACACCCCCGCCCCCACACACACACACACCCACACACACACACACACACACACACACACACACACACACAGACACACACACACACACACACACACACACACACACACACACACACACACACACACACACACACACACACAGTTTTACTCCAAACTCTCCTCTTCAGATTACAGTTAACCTGTTCAGACCTGGATCGACATCACTTTTTGTGCTGCATTCAGATGCAAATAGCATCTCTTTTTTTGCACATTTTCAGAAGACTTTCTTGTGACTTTTAACCAATCCACCAATGATGATCACTAATAATTTACAGCAAGTTCACTGCAACTTCTTTTATTGAGTGAAAAAAAGGAATAATTCAAACTATCTCCCTGAGGTTTTACAGAGTAAACTTTCCCCCCATGCTGACACTTTCTTTGTGTCGCAGACTGCCTCCCTGCTGCTGGCTCCATGCACTTTTTCATTCACTCATTTTATTGGCAGTGATCAAGATAAAATACTGATACGGATAATTGGTGAAATGCTAGATATCGGCTCTGATAATCAGCGGGGCCGATAATCAGTCGACACCTAATATTAAACACATTTTTGATTTCTAAATGACTTCAGGGGGCCGCGTGAGCAGACGTGTGTCACGTGACCTCGGTCAGCAGCGTACCTGTTTGTACATGAAGCGCAGCATGAAGTCCAGCAGGAAGGACTTGCCCTTGCGGAAAGCTCCGGCCACGGAGACGACGACCACGTGGAGGTCCTGCACCTCCTCCTGCAGCAGCAGCCGCTCCAGCGCCTCCTCCTGCAGCGAGAACGAGTGCTCCTCCTCATTCGCCACCACAATCTGCACCGGCCTGGCCACGCCCACCTCCTCCTCCTCCTCCTCCTCCAGCAGGTCGTCGTCCTCCTCGCGCCTCATCGGGGAGGTGTCTGATTTGAACCCGTGGCCTCCTGCAGGAGAAAGTGGCGTGGACAAAGTTTGACAGATCAACGAAAAACACCGAACACACCACGCTGAGCTTTTATTGGCTGTTCTCAGGGTCACAACTTTACCAAAATCTATTTCTGAATAATCTGAGGTCACGCTGTAGAGCAGAGTTACACTTTAAATCAATATAAACAGCATATAAATTACAATTATCGCCACGCAGTTACATGCCTCCACGCACCATCAAGTTACAGTTCAGTCAGAGCTGAGCGATACGGCTTCGAAATAAAATCATGACATTTTTAGACAATATCGCAATACACGATGTTTATCAAAATATTTTGAAATCTCCCCTAAACTACTGTAAACATCTAAAATAAAGAAATATTGGATGAACTACAGTTACAAATAAAGCAGCTAAAGCCAAAACATAAAGTAACATAAACTACTGTTATAATTTAAAGTAGTTATAGCTCTGCAAAAGACCAGCTTTTTGTGCTGAGTTCATTTCTTTAACCAACATCAGTCCTAATCAGAAATATTAAATTTTCATTCATTGTCAGAATTTTAACCCTTTAAGTGCTTTTATATTTCATTGATTTATTTTTTTCAACCAACATCAGTCCTGATGATAAATATAATATATTAATTCATGTTTAGAATTTTAACCCTTTAAATGACAAGTTTTTGTCATGATGCCACTATTTTGTTTCCAATATACTACATGCAAAGTACATTTTTGTGACAGGTCACCTAGTGGAAATAGCATGTATTTCCTCCATATGCCAAATATGGTCAAAATGACCTCATCAGGTGGAAAATAGTCAAAATGACAAATTCAGAGTCAAAAGCCCAGAATGACACCCAGAAATAATACAAGTCCTGTTTTTCTGCTCTGATGGCTGTGGGATCAAAAATGTCAGTTTGAATGGGTTTCAATGGAGCATTTTTGGACCTGAACAGTCTGAATGTAACTATTTAGTTTCCACAGTGTATTTTAGACTTATTGTAGGAGCTGAGCTGCAAATTCACTGATTACACTCAAATACACAATCTGGACTACATTTAGGACACATGCATCAACACACACACAGTTATCACAACAGGAAGAAGAAAAGAGTAAAATGAGGCACAGTCTCTAAACGGTTAAAGTTACTGCACATTGTCCCGACGTGGTGCAGCTCTGATGCTGGTTTTGACAAACGTGCGTCAGACGTGTTCTTCTCTCTGATCTGCAGTCAGACTCGGCTGCTGGACGGATAAACGTCCCTGACGTCCTCCAGTCAGAGCAGCTCCACAGCAGCTCGGCCCAGAGGACGGCTGAGGGGAAACGCTGCTATTATGGGATGGCAGAGCTGGCTGCAGGCTTACAGTAAACAGTCAGTTTGAGGCTGTGGAGCCTTCAGCTGTCCATGTACGGCAGCGCGCACACCTCACTGATCCACAGTCATCTGGATACCTCACCTCCAGCTGCTTCAGCCGTCACCTGATTGGTCGCAGTGGAAAGTTTTGTCAGATTTTTGTCTGTCTCGCTTTTACTGATTGTGTTTTTACTTATTCTGTATGTTTTACTGACTTTAACTGACTTTAGCTTTGTTTCTGTTGAGCATTTTTGAGTATTGGAAGCGCTCTATAAATAAAATGTATTAGTATTTGTGTGAATTCTGCATCGTTTCCGTCTCTGTGCATCAGTTTACGGGGGCCGTGACCTCGATAGTTATGTGACAGCGCTCGCTCTGACGCCGTCTTGTGACTCCACAGCTAACCGAGCAGCAGCCTGCGGCCTCATGGGAAGAGGAGTCTTCATTGAGGTCAGTGCTGAGCTGATCGCACCATGTGAGCGCTCCGCAGGCAACAGCAACAGCAACAGCAACAGCAACAGCAACAGCAACAGCAACAGCAACAGCAACAGCGCCGCTGAGCTGCCTCCATCACATCCAGCAGACAGGTGGCCGGGTAAAACACACACCGTCACACCGTCACACCGTCCTGTACAGGACGTAAATAATGAACAGCTCCACTCACACACTGCCGTGAGCATCTTTCAGCTTTAACTGAGGCTTTTAAGACGTCCAGTGATCCGGTTAATTCAGCGTCACAATGTTCTCTCTGTGCAGCACACGAGCCGCCCGAGGAAAAATACTCCTACAGCACAAAATACTCAAGACACTCAACCAGTGATACTCAACTGATAGGGGCCCTGGTGGCCCCCAAACATTTTCTAACACACAATAAAAATAAAGTGATTGACACTGTGAATTGTTTTTGTTCTTTTAGTGTCCATAATGTGTCAGAGTGAATAAAAAGACACCAAAATAGAGCTTGTTGATCAAAAAAAAGAGCCAGAGGAGGATCCCCCACACCCCCGACAGAGGACACAGCTGAGACACTGATGTCCTAAAATACTAGAAACGTCCTAAATCTGATGTATTTGTTTTTGCACTTCCACATTTAATCATTAGGGCCTGCTTTATTATCATAAACACAAATATTATACATTAATATTATTTTCTGCTTTCATTGAGTTTATTTTTTCAACCAACATCAGTCCTAATCATAAATATCAGATACTCTTTAATTTTCAGAATTTTAACCCTTTAAATTCCAGTTTTTTGTGATGACACCATTATGTTTTTAGATGTAAAAAAACAAACATGAATAATAAATTAAGTGCAATAAAAATGTTTTGTCCCTAAAAATTGTTGAATATTCGGCATAAATAAACGTTGTCTTAATATTGATCAAAATAATCGTGATTTTCATTTTGGCCTAGGGCTGGGCGATAAAACGATAACGATATCAATCATGAATTACTTTTTCTCGATTGAAATATGAGATGTAGTCGTTAGAATGTCGATATGTAACGTCATGTCTGACAGCCGCTCTGACTGGAGCAGTTTTACAAACACTCTCGCTCCTGCAAGGTTTTCCAATAAAACACCTGTCACTGCGCACGACCAATACACACAGAGGTGGCTATTAATAGCGTCTATACCACTGATTCATCAGTGGCACCTGTAAGCCAGGCATCACCAACTGGTGGAACTGATCCGGACCAAAACTATGTCCTATCGGGACCCGTGGCCAAGTGACAAAATGTAAGAATGAGAACAGTTTTTTAATTTGCTAGGCAATTAATTGAAAAATAATTGAAACCGACATTCAAAACCTCTAACCGACAAAACCTTTCACATGTTGGGTATTTCGGTTATTTTTAAGTTAATTCATTTAAGTTAAGTCATTTTAAGTCTGTTAACTCTTTTCCCACAGGGGCTACAAACTCCCACGCATCAGCCTTGCGTGTCACGCTTTTGGGCTCTGTCTCACATTCTCATGCCACTCAGGAAAATCTCACGCCAAAACACAGTAAGGACAGAAGTGTTGAACAATCATGTAAAAAGTGAAGGACTTTGACTGTAGAACAGCTGAGTGTTTGACAGCCACAGCATCCGACAGCAGCGCAGTGAGACAGACAAACAGAGCGCAGCTTCTCCTCACAGCACCAAAGTGTCTGAAACAGACACATCTGCAGAGGTGAAAGTGACTTCTTTAGACTCTACAGACGACTTTGTGTTAGTTTCAGCTTTAATCAGACTTTGGATGAATTATTTAGAAACACCAGGACGCATCGCTCCGTGTCTCATCCGGCCGCTCGCGCTGAACTCTCATTATTATTACCAGGGGCAGATGTAATGTTTTGGGGGCCCGGGGCCACAAGCACATGAGCTTATTTTCAGCCTTTCTCTAACTGTGAATATCGGCAGGCTGTTGGCAGCTATAGGAGAAGTAGGCCGACTCAAAAGTTTTTAATTCCTGAGTAAAATGATTAACAGCACAGAAGTTTGACAGAAGCTGAAGTCAGAGTCCTGCAGTCAGGAGAGGTTGGACTATTATCAGCACAATGTGCTTCAATTTACCTGAAGTTTGTTTCAGCTGGAGCTTTTCATTTTTATATAATGATGGAAAGTTTAATAAATAATAATAAATCATATGTTTATTACACTCCAACACACCATGGTCACATGACACTGTGTCAGTGAACTATGAGGGCAAAAAAAAACACAAAAAAAGAGCCAAATAAACGTTCTTTAATCGTAATCAAAGTAAAATGTTCAGTTAATGGTGATATTGATTTTAGGTATGAGGCTCGGACCTTTGCTGGGAGGAAATTTTAGTAACTGGACCATTTTGAGTTTTAGTAGAATAGGTCCTCCAGTTGGTGATGCTGTTCTACAGTATATTTGTCATGTTCAATGTCTGACAGAAAATAAATATTCAAACAAAATGTAACCGATATTGACTATGAAAAAATTATCGTAATAACACTTTATTCCATATTGCCCTATTTTGGCCATAATCACTCGTCCTGCTGCAGTAATGTCTCACTGACTTTCACGTCATTAGTTCACAAATAAAACACCACAGATGCGAATAAGCACATTTTTCTGCTTCATCAGACAGGCCGAGCTGACCGCTGAACTCCAGTCAAGTCATTTCACGCCGCTGAACTTCCTCCTCGAGCGTCACCGCCTCATTACAGCCGCCAGCAAATGAGTCACACGTCTGTTATTAACATGTGTGAACAGGAACATCATACAGTCCTGTCTGTCTGCATTCACACGCAGAGACTCACTGTTCACAAGCTGGTCGTTTGTCACACCTCAACATACACGCACGTACACACACACACACACACACACACGCACACACACACACACACACACACGCACACACACAGCATGGTTCTAGGATTTAAGGACATTTCTCGAATTTTAGGAGTTTTGAAGGGTTTTTGGACATTTCTTGAATTTTAGGAGGTTTCTTAGATCGTAGAACATTTTTCGAATTTTAGGACATTCCTCAAATTCTAGGAATTTCATTGCCAGGAATTTAGGTTGTTTCAAGGATTTTAGGATTTTTCTTGAATTTTAGGACATTTCTCAAATTTTAGGCATTTCTACAATTTTGGACATTTCTTGGATTTTGGCATGTTTGAAGGATTTTAGAACAAACTTGAATTTTAGGACTTTTCTTAGATTGTAGAACATTTTTAAGACTTTAGGACATTTCCAGGATTGTAGGATGTTTAAAGGGTTTTAGGACATCAGTGTCTCAGCTGTGTCCTCTGTCGGGGGTGTGGGGGATCCTCCTCTGGCTCTTTTTTTGATCAACAAGCTCTATTTTGATGCTGTTTTATGTCTCTGACACCTTATGGAGACTAAAAGTACAAAAACTGTTCACAGAGTCCATCACTTTATTTTTGTTGTCAGTTCGAAAATGTTTGGGGGCCACCAGGGCCCCCTGTTGGGGCCCCTCAGTTGTGTACATTGTGTCAGTGTCTATGTGAACCTCCCTGTTGTCTCCTCGTTAGCGCAGCTGAGCTTTGACAGCATCTCAAGTTAGCGGCTAACCACCGTGAGCTAACTAGCGAACACAGAGCCGTTACCGGAGCCGGTAATGAACCGTTAGAAACACCAGAACAATGCAGAGTTAGCCGTCGGAGGCTAACGGCTCCGTTAGCTGCTCGGCTAACAACAAACCGGAGGACGGACGGACGGTTAACGGCGGAACACCGACCGCTCCGCCGGAACCAGCGGGGACACACCGGTGTGGGTCAGAGCCTGCCCCCGGTGACAGAGCGATTTCTCCGGTGATGCTTTTGATTCGCAGCGGGATGTGAAGGAGATTCGGTTAATCGACGGAGCGGAGCTGCAGAGTCATTTCATGGCCGGGCTCCGGCACCGGGCGGCGGGCGCTCGGTCACGGACACTCCCCCCGCTGTGCTCCGCGGTGCCGGTACCGTCCTGCCCCCCCTCCCGGTGTGTGCGCGGTGTTTACCTGAAGAGAAGAAGCTGTTCTTGTGGCTCCGCTGCTTCAACCTGCTCTCCTCCGCCGCCATCTTTACTGACCTGCAGCAGGAGGCTCTGACGTCACTGAGCTCGCAGCGGCGGCGGGGTCCGCGAGGTCCTAAAGTACCGAGCCAGGCCCCGCCCCCACACACACTAGCCCCGCCCCTTTAACCCCTTAGGGACTGTTCGTTATTAACCCTTCGGCACTGTTTGTCTCATTTTAGGCTCTTTTAATCCTTCATGTTGTGATAATTGTGCGCGTTCATGCATATGTCATACATGTAGTCCAGATTGTGTGTTTTATTGTCATGAGTGAAGTCTAAATACACTGTGGAAGATAAAATTCTGAAAATTAAAAAACCCTTCATATTAAGAGAAAAAAAAAGCTAAAAATGACACCAAAAAAAGGGGGGAAAGTTTTAAAATAAGTTTTAAATAACCAAAAAAAGCCCCACAATTTTTTTTAAAAGACAATCACAAATATTTAAAATCAACAAAAATTTCCAAAAAAAAAATAATCGTCAAAATACTTAAACAAAAAAAAGCCAAAAATTCTAAAGCAAAAAAATAAGAAGTTTAAAGGGAAAAAAAGAAATCACCAATACGTTTTTAAAAAAAAGCCAATTTAAAAAATCACAAAAAATTCAAAGGAATAAAAAAAATTCTAATCCTGTGGGATTGGAAGCGAGTTTTGTTGTTGTTTTTACAACTGCTGTGGAGGCTAAACCCCCAAAGTCCTCAAATCCCACAGAGACCATTTTACACAGATGATGTGTCCTGTACAGTGCTGTGTGAATAAAGGGCCATTTCAGCAAATATGACACAAAATTATTTTTTTAACAGAATTTATGTCATCCATAGTCTGGAGCATGAATATAATATTCCTATATTTAACCTGTTTGTTGTTGTTTGTTTTGCATTATTTGCTTTTTTTCATGAGATCACCAGCTCAAACTGGGAACCAAATCATCGTTTTAACCAAACCAGACCTAATCCAGCCTGAATGTCTCAGCTTGTTTTTCAGCCCTTGTGACTTTTCTGTAGAAAATGGATTTGAGTGGAGCCACTCAGCTGATTCCCTCCTGTCTCACAGTAAACCCAGTGTATGCTGGGGTGTCTGCACAGAGCTGAAAACTGGTTTCCAGTGTGCCGCAGGACGTCCTCTGCAGCCGGTTTTAGTCAGATTACGTCCTCCGCACCTGGACGATGTTGGTGTTCTGTGGTGCCGGCCGGTTGGACCGAGTCTCCGCTGTCTGCCTGCAGGCCGAGAACACCAAACACCGCCGAGCTCCAACCGTCATCTGCTCACACTTTTATTTTTGAATCAACCTGCGTGGTTTGTTTCCGTCTGCCATGATCACCACGAGACAGAAACAAACTAGAATTAACTCCTCGAGGTTCTCTGTCTCTGCAGACTCAAATATGTAGTGAAGACTCTGCAGGGATTAAAATCAGAATCAGAATCAGAATCAGAAAAAGATTTATTGCCAGGTATAGTTAACACAATACGAGGAATTTGTTCTGGTGGGTTGGTGCAACATAAATATAGAAAGAAAAAAAAAACAGATAAAATTGAAGATACAAATATAAAATATAAAAAGTACGAGTCTAGCAGTGCAAAACAAAACAAGTAACACAAGTAACAGTGTAACAGTGCAAGAAACAGAACCATGGAATTAAAGTTATATACAAGAATGTTTGGAGTGTAAGATATATATTGATATTTACATTGAAATTCACATTTATACAGGTTTGAGTGCAGCTTTATGGTGTGGATGTGCCGCATGACCAGCAGCAGTGCCGGTGATGTGCATTAATGAACACGTTAATGTAACGTACAGTCTATGAGGAGAGTGCGTCAGTGGGGGACCTGGGCCTTGTTTATGAGGCCGGTGGCAGACGGGAAGAAACTGTTCTTGTGGCGTGAGGTTCTGGTCTTGGTGGACCGAAGCCTCCTGCCAGAGGGGAGTGATTGAAAGAGTTTGTGTCCAGGGTGGGAGGGATCGGCCACAATCTTACCTGCACGCCTCAGAGTCCTGGAGGCGTACAGGTCCTGGAGGGAAGGCAGACTGCGGCCGATGACCTTTTCAGCAGAGCGGATGATATGCTGCAGCCTGCGCTTGTCCTTGGCGGTAGCTGCAGCGTACCAGATGGTGATGGAGGAGGTGAGGATGGACTCGATGATGGAGGTGTAGAAGTGCACCATCATCTTCACTGGCAGGTTGAATTTCCTCAGCTGCCGCAGGAAGTACATCCTCTGTTGGGCTTTTTTGGTAAGAGAGCTGATGTTCAGCTCCCACTTGAGGTCCTGGGTGATGATGGTGCCCAGGAAGCAGAAGGACTCCACCGTGACCACTGGAGAGTCCCTCAGGGTGATGGGGGTGAGAGGGGCTGTGCTCCCTCTGAAGTCTACTATCATCTCCACTGTCTTTACAGCGTTGAGCTCCAGATTGTTCAAGCTGCACCAGGACACCAGACGGTCTGTCTCCCTCCTGTAGGCGGACTCGTCTCCATCAGAGATGAGCCCGATGAGGGTCGTGTCGTCCGCGAACTTCAGGAGCTTGACAGACTGGTGACTGGAGGTGCAGCTGTTGGTGTACAGGGAGAATAGCAGAGGGGAGAGAACACAGCCCTGAGGGGATCCAGTGCTGATAGTAAAAAGTTAATACATGTATTTTAGAACTACACTGACTTGTGTATTTCCACTGAATAATTTCCAGGGAGAAGCATGCTGTCTTCCTCTACAGCACTGACACTCAACTTACGACCCGGGGTTAAAATCTGGCCCCTGACAGGGTGCCAGGTCGCCCCCCCAAACCCCCCGACACAGGTCCTAAGCCCCTAATGTCCTAAAATCCTACAAATGTCCTAAAAATGTCAGCAGGAGCAGAGTCGCAATGCCGTTGGATTTTTTGATACAATGATAATAAAGGCTTCTTATGCAAAATTCTACAAACATCCTAAAATCCTTGATTGTGTGAGCGTCTGGCTTCTCGACCGTTTCTGAAACATTTTTTATTCATCTGGATTTTATGCAGTTTTTAATTATTGGGAAATAAACTAAAGTTAAGCTTGACTAAACTGAACTAAACTAAGCTAAGTTAAATTAAATTAAATGAAACATTCAGCTTTTCCATTTCAAAAATATAAAAAATCAACGTGTTTTGACTAATATTATTATTATTATTTGTGAACATATGTTGATTATGAAAAACAGCAGTGTGCACAGCTCCAAAATCTTTGATATTGTAGAAAAGGCGCAGAGTTGGAGCAATGTCCTCAATAACGTGCTCTAAATGTTGCTTTGGAAACGTTCCCCCTCTGTTCTCATGTAACACTGTGGGAACATTTTATAAGGGAACTTTCTGTGTGTTGCAGTTCAAACGTTCAGTCAGCGTTTCACCTCACAGGAACGTTATCTGAAATGATAAACATCCTTAAAACGTTCTTTGAGTATTAGATTAAAATGTTCTCTTTAAAACATTATTGCAGCTTGTTAGACATGTTAGCCAATGTTGTGGGAACGTTCCCTGTTCGCTGGCCAAACACCTGCAGTGTGTTTTAAAGAAGCGTTTGTTGATCCGTGAGGACACAAACGCTGCGACTTCAAACAACCACAAAAATAAAAAGGATTTTATCCTCAAAATATCAGAATTCTGTAAACATGGGTTCAAGTCATATTTTTGTGCTTTGAGTCCGTTCACGTCTCGACTGAAGGAAACGAACGTTAAAATATTCATCAGTACAACAAGAATCAAAATTCTTTTTTAAAAGCCATAAAGACGTGCAGCTGCAGAGGAAACACAAAGTCCGTTTAAAACAATTCAAACACACTGATCTGGAAAAAATCTTTTCTTTTACTCTTACTAGTTATTAAAAAATATATAAAAACGTAAATAAAAATGTATCAAATACAAATACTAACCTCTGATCTTATTTTGTCAAAACTTACACTGATTTATCATTCAAATCAATTTAAATTCAGTGAAATGAGCTCAAAAAATGAACAAAAAAATCACCCCAACAAATAAAATGACATTAAAAAAATAAAGGTATTTTAGGATTGTAAAGTGTTACTCTGTCCCGGGTCGCCAAAATAAAACTTCCTGCTCAAATTAACAAGAAACACAGAAAATCATCAGTTCAAACGGCTCAGAACAAACTCATTTCTCATCTTGTTCAAATAAATGTCCTCTGTGGTTGGTCTCAGAGGCGGCTGCGTCTGAGGAAGCTGCGTTGGAGGCGGCTGCGTCTGAGGAAGCTGCGTTGGAGGCGGCTGCGTCTGAGGAAGCTGCGTTGGAGGCTCACAGGTGGGAGGAGGTGGAGAAGCAGAGTTTGAGGGTGAAGAGGCTGCAGCTGTCTGCAGAGGTAAACAGGTACAGGCGTATCCCAGAAAATTCAAAATTCAAAAAAAAAAAAAATCATGAAAAGGTTAATTTTTCTTTGTAATTTAATTCAAAATGGTAACCTTTCATATTCTGTATATTTATTACAGGTCAATTAAAAATATTTCAAGCCTTTTTTTGTTTTAATTTTAATGATTATGGCTCATAGCTCATAAAAAATCAGAGATCCAGTCTTTCAAATTATTAGAATATTTTCTAAAGTCATTAAAAAATATACAGGTGCATCTCAAAAACATACAATACCCTGTCAAATTGTACATTCATTACACCTAAATTAAAATATTTCAAGCCTTTTTTTGATGATTATGGCTCATAGCTCATAAAAATCAGAAATCCAGTCTCTCAGATTATTAGGATATTTCCTAAGATCAGTCAGACATTATATTGTACTTGTTTGGGGCTCCTTTAATATGTTGGGTTGGACTTTTGGGTCAGATGTTTATAATATTTTGAATTTATTTATTTTTTATTTTCTGGGCCATAATTATCAAAATTAAAATATAAAAATGCTTGAAACATTTCAGTTTATGTAACGAGTCCTGGAAAAATGAAACTGTCACTTTCTTGAATAACGTAATATTTTTTCACAGTATTTTATTTTTTTAAAGCACCTGTTTGTCAGACTGTATCTCTATGATGAAACACAGTAAAGAGTTTTTCTATCAGACAAACATCACGTGTTTTTCTGCAGAGCTCGCCTCTCTTTGTTTGTTTGTTTGTTTGTTTGTTTGTTTGTTTGTTTGTTTGTTTGTTTGTTGTTGTGTACCAGCTGTGTGTAAAGCCTGACACCTGCTGGTGACAGCAGGAAGTGACATCACCGCCTCTGAATTATTATTATTATTATTATTTTAATAGTTTTTATGTGTGAAAAATAGATTCTGATGATCTCAGATGGCTCTGACATCACACTGTGTGTGTGTGTGTGTGTGTGTGTGTGTGTGTGTGTGTGTGTGTGTTCAGTGTGTGTGTGTGTGTGTGTGTGTGTGTGTGTGTTCAGTGTGTGTGTGTGTACAGTATGTGTGTTCAGTGTGTGTGTGTGTTCAGTGTGTGTGTGTGTACAGTATGTGTGTTCAGTGTGTGTGTGTGTTCAGTGTGTGTGTGTGTTCAGTGTGTGTGTGTGTGTTCAGGACTCACTCTCTGGTCGGAGCTGATGGTGGTTGAGGACGATCAGAGCTTCAACTGCTTCAGTTTTACTGTCAAACTCCAAAAGACCAGAGAGAGACTTAGAGCCAGCTGCAGGAGGAGAGAGAGGAGGAGGAGGAGGAGGAGGAACAGGGGGAGGAGAGAGGAGGAGGAGGAGGAGGAGGAGGATGGAGGCGACAGGAGGAAGAAGGAAGAGGAGGAGGAGAGAGGAGGAGGAGGAGGAGGAGGAGGAGGAGAGAGGAGGAGGAGGGAGAGGGAGGAGAGGAGGAGGAGGGAGAGGGAGGAGGAGGAGAAGTTTGGGTTGAAGCTGTGCTGTTTTGCTGTTCTGCTCTGTGATTGGTTAAACTGTGTTTCAGTGATGTTTTTCCTGCTCTGTGATTGGTTAAACTGTGTTTCAGTGATGTTTTTCCTGCTCTGTGATTGGTTAAACTGTGTTTCAGTGATGTTTTTCCTGCTCTGTGATTGGTTAAACTGTGTTTCAGTGATGTTTTTCCTGCTCTGTGATTGGTTAAACTCACGTTTGGCATCGAACACCTTGAACCTGGCGAAGGCGGGGACATCGTGCTGCGTGCAGAGCTGCAGGTAGAGACAGAGGACAGACGTCACACTGTGTCTGATGAGGAGAAGCATTTTTGACTTTTAAAGGTCTTACTGCAGAATCAGCGACGTCTTTAAAATCACTTCTTAAAACGCATTTTTATGGATTTTTGTGATGTCATCGTTTTATTTCTTGTCAAACCTTTTGTTTATTTTTATTAATTTTACAAACTT